>NW_006408649.1:8104604-8107813 GCF_000296735.1 Chrysochloris asiatica | reverse complement strand
TCCACGGTACTTAACAACAAAAACAAAGTGAACACAATCACCCATGAGGAGCATACTTCTTAGAACAATCCACCATATGCAAGCAAAAGGACAGCATTTTCCCAAAAATAAAGAAAAAAATAAACAGAGAGAGCAGGAACTGTACATAGCTTGGTTACTAAGTTTCAGTGAAAGCAGATACACATGCAAGCCAGTCTCCAAGACGGCTTAAGTGATCGTCACTTCTTGATCTTCATGTGCTTGTAAAGTCTTCACCCATACTGAATCATGGCTGACCTGTATGAATGCTGTAGATGATGGTGTGTAACTTCTGAGTCACTTGCTGTGCAGGAACACAAGTCACCATGTCACTAAGACACTCTAGCACCCGTATGGAGAGGCTTATGTGAAGAGGACCTGAGACCTCCCACCAGTAGCCACCATGTTTCTGGCCATGGAAGTAAGTGCATCTGGAAGTGGATCCTCCAGTCAGAGGCAAACTTTCAAATGACTGAAACTCAATGCAACATCCTGAAAGAAATTTCATGAAAGACCACTAGCCAGAACCTCCATCTAAACTCACCCAAATTCCTGACCTTCAGAAACTGAGTGATAATAAAAGTTTAGTTTACTTTAAGCCATTAAAATTGTATGTAATTTGTTACACAGCATAGTAATTCATTAAGCTTCATAATTGGGTTATAACATTTTGTGAAGCTCTTAATTTTTAATGAAGTTTACAATAGCTTTCATAGATGTTAAGAGGAAAATCACACGTTTATTACCATAGTATGAGGATACTTTGGCTTCTTAATCAAATTAATTTATGAATGATTAGTTCTAGACTTTCTAGTCCTTTGGTATAGCTAGATACATTCAATCATTTATTTAAGTTGTTGTTGTTGTTAAGTGCCGTCGAGTCGATTCCGACCCATAGCGACCCTGTATAAGGTTTCCAAAGAGCAGCTGGTGAGTTTGAACCACTGACCTTGTGGTTCAAATGGCTTTGCAGTCTGGCGCATTAACCCACAGCACCACAAGCCTGGTCATTTTTATGATTTTGCATTTTGTTCTATGTATTTCTTTCTCCCACTCTATTCAGGACCCTCTGTCATGATCCCAATCAGAGCAGTTGCTAATGGTAGCCAGGCATCATCTTGTTCTTCCAGTCTCAGAGTAGTAGAGGTCTTTGGACTAATTGTTTCCTTGAGTCATTGATTGTCTTCTTTCTTCTTTGTTCCAGAGAGGAAGTGACCAATAATTTTATTTCAGATGGTCTCTTGCAAGCTTTTAAGACTCCAGTGGTTACTCACCAAAATAGTCTTTACGTATTATGTCATGCCAATTGACCTAGATGTGTCTCACTTAGGGTTTTTTTTTTTATAATAGCTGCACCATTCTTCCAGGTACTAAAGATGGTGTTACTTATCTGTTGCATCATGCTAAATGACTGCAAAACTTAGAAGAATTTATTATCTCTGATCCTTTCTGTCTGTGATCAGGAAATCAGAAGTGACTTGGCTAGGTAGCTCTGGTTCAGAGTCTCTCAGGAGGCTTTAATTGATTGTTCAAAGGATGAAGACTGATATATAGTATTTACATTTATGTGAGTAACCATTAGGTTCTTTTGTTGCTGTTGTTAAGTGTTGTAGAGTCAGTTCTGACCCATCGCTGACCTTGCAGTTCAAACCAACTTTGCAATCATGCACATTAACATATACTGCCCCACCAGAACTTATATTCTTAGATAGTGATAGGAGAACTATACACATTACTGTTACATTTCAAGGAGAAGTTGGGAAGAAAAGGTTAAGGGTAGTGTTACTTATCTAAAAGTTTTAACCTTCAGGGATGCTGTTGTTGTTATTAAGCACTGTTGAGTCAGTTTCAACTCATAGCAATCCTATATGTTGTCAAGTTGATTCTGATGCATAACAACCCTGTATAGGGTTTCCGAGGAGCAGCTGGTGAGCTTGAACTTCCGATCTTGCAGTTCAAATGGCTTTGCAGTCTGGTGCATTAACTGACAGTGCCACACCCGAACCCCAGTAACCTACATAGGGTTTCTGAAACTTCTAAATCTTTTTGGGAGGAAAAAGACTCATCTTTTTCCCAAAGAATTGCTAGTAGGCTCAAACCCCCAACTTTATTATTTGCAATCAAGTGCTTATCATATGGAACCACTGTACTCTCCAGTATTCTTGGACAGAATTTAATAAATACTACCTTGGAGGCCAAAATTTAAAGTGACAGTTTCCACTTAAAATCAAATGGCCACCACTCGTCTGTAAGTTTGTCATACTATGGTGGTTTGTGAGTTGCTGTGATTCTGAAAACTATGCCACCAGTATTTTAAATACCAGCAGGGTCACCCATGGTGGACAGGTTTCAGATGAGCTTCCAGATAAAGACAGACTAGGAAGAAAGAGTGATGAACTACTTCCAAATATTTAGTCACTGAAAACCTTATGAATAAAAGAGAAACACTATCAGATATAGTGCCAGAAAATGAGCCCCTCAGGTTGGGGAAGAGCTGCCTCCTCAAAGTAGACTTGACCGTGATGATGCGAATGTAGTGAAGCCCATGGGAGAAAAGCCCGTGGGATGTTCATTTGCTGATGGGGCACAACTCAAAATGAAGAATAACAGCGTAAATATCCACTGAAAGTCGGAACACGGAATATACAAAGTATAAATCTGGGAAAATTGGAAGTTGTCAAAAATGAATAGGAACACATAAACATTGATATCTTAGGCATTAGTGAGCTGAAATGAACTGGTATTAGTCATTTTGAATCTGATAACCACATGGTTTACTATGCTGGGAATGTCAAATTGAAGCGGATGGTGTTGCCTTCATTATCAAAAAGAACATATCCAGATCAGTCATGAGGTACAACTCTGTCTGTGATAAGATAATATCCATGAGCCTACAAGGAAGCCCAGTTAATACCACTGTTATTTAAATTTACACACCAAACACTAAAGCCAGTGAGGATGAAATAGAAGAATTCTACCAACTTCTTCAATCTGAAATAGATCGAACATGTGCTCAAGATGTATTGATCATCACTAGTGATTAGAATGCAAAGGTTGGGAGCAAAGAGGAAGGAACAATAGTTGGAAAACATGGCCTTGGTGATAGAAATGATGCTGGAGAAGGCATGATATAATTCTGCAAAATCCATGATTTGTTCATTTCAAATACCTTCTTTAGACAGCATAAGAGA
>NW_006408649.1:8084463-8091201 GCF_000296735.1 Chrysochloris asiatica | reverse complement strand
AAGGGTAAATTGCTACAATTTGATGAACCTGACCTATATTCAGGGAGGTAGTAACTCTAAATAACAACAGAGATGGAAGGAGTCTTCACATCAAGTATCAATGCTATCCCTTCTGTATACAGGGTAGATAGGGACAGGCAACTTAGACATTGGCTAACTGAAATGAAGGGATGATAAAGGCACGAAGTGACTGGCTTACAAAGTTTCCAGAAGGAGTTTAGTTTAATAGTATGGGGCAGAAGAAAGAGTTCCAACTGAATAGTTTTCATCTTGTCTTGATGGGTCTGGTGAAAAGAGTTGGGGATAAGATTCATATGATTCAATAGTGAGTAATTGTTATCATGACTAATTGCGACTGTCATGATGTAAAGGTAGAAGTTTTGTAACAAAAACAGGGAAGTGGTTAATCTTACATCCCAGAAACAAAGGACCCTAGGACCATCAAGCAAGAAGAACACAAACAGAATGCGGGACCTTATTCAGAGATGCAGTGATGCCACACATAGAGTCAGCGATGGGGTCAGAGATGGGGTCATGGAGAGAGGAAGCAGCTGAGGTCTCTAGATTCATGGGAAGTGAGGGGCTAAGAGCTGGTGGCCAGGAGGCCAACTTGCAGAATGTGCCCTTCGAGGTGTAAATTATTATATATATATATATATATGCCTGAGTGTTTTGTTTTGTTTTTAAAAAGCTAAAGTGAGTAGAGAGAAATACTGTTAACTGATGGTACATGGAGGGGATTATAATCATTGTAATGAAACAAGGTATATGATTTGTTGAATGTAAAACTGATGATCTGCTCTGTAAACTTTCACTCAATCCACAGTAAAAATGTTTTTTTAAAAAAAATCCACTGGATTCCTGTATACCAATAATGACAACGCTGAAAAGGACATTAGGAAAGCAATACCATTTACAATAGCTGCCCAAAGAATTAAATATCTAGGAATAAAGGTAACTAGAGAAACAAAGGTCCTATACAAAGAAAAGTACAAAACACTACTATAAGACACCAAAAGAGACCTACAAAAATGGAAGAATGGTCCATACTCCTGGATAGGAAGACTTAACATTGTGAAAATGTCAATACTGCCCAAAGCAATTTACACATATAATGCAATCCCAATCCAGATTCCAATGACATTCTTCAAAGAGATGGCAGAAACAATTACAAACTTTATATGGAGAGGAAAGAGACCCAGGATAAGCAAAGCACTGCTTAAGAAGAAGAAGAAGGTTGGAAACCTCTCAGTCCCATTTTTTAAAATGTTATCCATAGTTTGTTTAGTCAATAAAAAAAAAAGTTTATGCAGTCAATAAAAAGCCTTTGCATAGTCAATAAAGCTCCAGTAAAATTCTTTATAGTGTGCTCTGCTTTTTAGCAAAGATCCACCTGACATTAGCAATGATATCCCTCATTCTGTATCCTCTTCTGAATCTGGCTTGCATTTCTGGCAGCTTTCTGTTGATGTACTGCTGGAATTGTTTTTGAACTATCTTTATCAAAATTTTACTTGTATGTGATATTAATCTTCTAATTGCAGCTTTTGTATTGTTTCAAAATGTACATTTATTTTGTCTGTTTATTCTTGTAGTGTATTCCCAAATTCTTCTGAAGTTTTCATTGTGTTCTCCTTGCTTTACTTAAACTTTCTGTCAGTCCTTTGAAGGTACCTAATTATCCTTCTTTTGAATTCTTTTTCAATTAACTCTATTACCTTTCCTTCCTCATAAATGTTTTCTGGCTTGACATCTTGGTAATTTGGTTTAGCTATTTTCTCTCTTGTTTCTTCCTGTGAGCTAAAATTACTAGTTGTCTCCAGTACATTGTGATGATGTTGTATTTGTATTTAATTGATGATTGTATGTTGTTGTGTTTTCACACCAAATGGTTCCTTTGAGTGTATTTTGAGAATAGAAGTGTGCACAGCATTCTCCATTTGCTGTTCATGCACCTAAATTTGGATGGGTTTGGCTGATGTTGACTGCTGTCTATCATTGATCAGGTGGTATAAGAGCTGGTATTGTTTCTTGTTCTGTGGGTAGAGCTTCAGAAAGTATGGTTGTGGCTAGGTTTTATGGACATGGTTGTTCTCTTGTGTTGGGTGGGAAAAAGGAGAACCCTCCCCCACAACACACGCACACACAAGAAAACAAAACAGAATAAGCAATCAAACAACTAAAAAGAAGAAATAATAAAGAAAGAAAGAAAGAAAAAAAAAACAGGCAGAAGCAGAAAACAAAAATAACTAATAACTAAATAAATAATAACTAAACAGAGAAAAAGGGGACTGGAAAGTGACATCATAGAAGAGAAAATAAAAGGAAGAAATTTTTTAAAACATCTTTAAAAAATCCAGGAAGAGGGAAAATGAAAAGAGAAAGAGGGTAGACAGCATATAAGAGATATCAAAAAGGGAGGGGGAAGAAGATGGGCAATGACAAAAAGAAAAAAATAAGGAAAAGCAAAATCAGAGATAGAAAGGATAAAATTCAAGGGAACAGAAAGAGTGCAAGGATAAACAAACAAAAACCAATGAAAGGAGAAAAACACAGTGCAGCTGTTGGATCCAGAGATGAGAAAACTCTGGAGGCTCTTGCCAGCCAAGGAGCTAGCCAGGTAGGTGTGGGAGGGATGTGACAGCGTAGTTACTGGCCCTATATGGAGTTTCTATAACCCGAGGTGTTATCTATGTTCAGGACACAATCCAGAAGTAGTTTGTGGAGGGTCTTGATAGAGTTGGTTTCAGTATCTGTTAGCAACACAGGGCAACTGGGGGTGTTTGGTTATGAAGTTTTCTGCTCTATTAATGCTGGTCTTGTGGTTCTGCAGTTTCTATATGTCTGGAGCTGAGCTTACCTGAATTCAGGCACCAGAGTGACCCAGTTGGCCTCTGTCTCACACTAGCACAGCTCCCAATCACAAAGCTCTGAATTCCCAGGGAGCAGGGTCTGCACTGAAGGTGGATGAGGATGGGAGCTGGCCACAATTCTGTCACATTTGTGAATCTTCTCTACTAGGCCACCATCTGTCCTCAAAGCTGCTCACAAAGGTTCAACATTGTCATGATGCATCTGGTCATCTATTTACCAGTCAATCGCCATCCATGGTCAGCTTCTCCTCCCAACAAGCACTCAATTCACTTTTCATCTGTTTCTGTTTCATTTGGTCTCTCGTGTCTTTGTTGTGGACTGCCTATGTAGTGGGGCTGTCAAGCCTACCATGTTCCCCTTATAATTCTTGACTTTGTCTTCTCAGCTGTCCTTTGACATTTTCTGTTCAGCTCTTTTATTGCATCATTTCTTTCAGTCCCTTTAGCGCCTATACGCAAGAAAACATTTCAGATTCTCTTCTGTCATCCATTTTGGTCTTTTCTTTTTTTCCCCATCTTTTTAATGAGCTTTTGCTTTCTTCATGTATGATGTTCTTGATGTCATTCCACAACTCTTCTTATATTCAGTCATTTGTGTCTAATGCATTCTATTCTTGAGATGGTCTCTAAATTCAGGTGCATATACTCAATGCCATATTTTGAATTTTGTGGAGTTCTTTTAATTTTCTTCAGCTTCAGACTGAACTTGCATATGAGCAATTAATGGTCTGCCCTGACCTTTTTGTTGTTGTTGTTTGATGATACTGAGCTTCTCCATGGTTTCTTTTTACAAATGTAGTCAATTTGATTCTGGTGTATTCTATCTGATAAGGTCTAAGTGTGTAGTCACCATGTAGGTTGTTGAAAAAAGTATTTGCAATGAATGAGTCATTGGTCTTGCAAAATTCTATCATGCAATTTCCAGCATAATTTCCATCACTAAGGCCATATTTTCTGACAACTGATCCTTCCTTTGTGTTTCCAACCTTTGTATTCCAATCACCAGTCATTATCAATGCATCTTGATAGCATGTTTGATCAATTTCAGACTGAAGAAGTTTGTAGAATTCTTCAATTTCATCACCGATTGGTGCATATATTTGAATTATAGTGGTATTAAGTGGTCTTGTAGGCATATGGATATTATCCTATCACAAACAGCATTGTACTTCAAGATAGATGTTGAAATGCTCTTTTTGAGGATGACCACAATACCATTCCTCTTCTATTTGTTATTCCTAGCACAGTAAACTATATGTATGAAAAAGGAAGAAGAATTGATGTATTTAGATTGTGGTGTTGGCAAAGAATATTAAACGTACGGTAGACTGCCAGATGAATTAACAAATCAGTCTTAAAAGAAGTATACCAGAATGCTCCTTAAAATCAAGAGTAGCAAGGCTTCAGCTACTTACTTTGGATACCTTACCAGGAAAAGTCAATTGACTAGAAAAGAACATCATGGTTGGAGAGGATCAGTGAAAAAAGGGGAAGCTCTCAATGAAATGGATTTATACAATAGCCATCCAAAGGAACTAAACCATTGCAATGACTATGAGGATTGTGCAAGACTAGGCAATGCTTTGTTCTATTGTACATAAGGTGGCAATGAGTTAGAGTCTACTCAATGGTAACTAGCAATAACAAAATTGAGATGAAGACAGGCTTGAGAAATGTGGTGCTGTAGGATAAGCATTGGACTGCTAACCACAAAGTTGACAGTTCAAACCCACCAGTCACTCCTTAGAAATCCCTATTCAGGGTAGCTATGAGTCGCAATCAACTCAACAGCACTTAACAACAACAACACAGCAAACATATTGGCAAAAATGAAAGAATTCTTACGTTCAGCCCCGTTACCTACTTAATATGAAAAGGAATGTGTTTCTTTCCCACATATTTATTAAGCACCTACTCTATGCCAAGCATTTAACTAAGCTGAGAGTCAAGATAAGGATCTTGACCTCAGGAGTTGTCAACTAGGAGGAACGATGAGATAGCTAGGCAGAGTTGTGCCTCATGGGGACCAACCTGCAAAGAGGAGGTTTCCCAGTTTTTCTCTTGGGCAAGAAGGAAAATGGTTAGGATGTTGACAATAATGGCAAAAAGCTTCACTAAGCAATGTGCCATACAGCCTAGGAAGTGAGGGAATAAAGTGAAGGCGAGGAAGTGGCAGAAAGGGGTAGAAAGGAAGGGTCATATCTTAAGAGATGTAAGTGTAAGAGGAGAACAACCAGGGAGGTTAGAGAACTGTGGTCAAGACCTGTGGATCTCAGGATATGGGTGGTATATATTTGGGTGGTAAAAAGTTCCAGCACTCACCAACCTCCATAATAGTCATCTTTCCCTGCTGGAGAATGCAGAAAAGATGAAAATAATGGCAGTTTAATGACCCATCTTGAGTCAATGAAGATTTCGTTGTTCATCACTGTATTTCTTCTGGTTCTGCTGATGTTTTTCACACTTTCCTACAGAGGTTTTTCTCTAAGTCACCTCTGTTGTGATGTTTCCCTTCACTCAGCTTCTGGAATACTTTAAGGATGTTCATCCCTTTTGGGGACAGAACAATTACTGTGCAAACAGACTCATTTTCTCTTTCCCGTTACCTTGAAGTGATCACTTCCACTTAAATAGGATTTGAACTAAAAATAGGTGTTCCGAAGTGGTTTCCACCTGTCTCATCTTGTTTCCTGACACCTGCAGTCCTATCCTTTTCAGAGTAAAATAAAGCTGCATGCAGACATATAGACACCCACCAGCAAACACAAGTACTTTCAGAGAACTGGACATTGGAGAGAAGGCACTTTCATCTCTCAATCTACTGCCTCTTCTTTAGTTTTCAGAAAACTAGGGAACAGAAGTAGCAGAAATGCCAAACTACATTTTTGGCTGTAGCTCTGAAAAAAGAAAGCTCAGAAAAGTGGTCGGCCTATAAGATAAAGATGTGGGTTGAGTGTGCTGCCTTTTTAAATGTCAAGGTTTTTGTTGAATAGGCATTGAGTTGGAATGGAAAGGTCAAAGCTGACAGACTAAACTCATACTCAGAAAAGCAGCTCACAGTTCTTTTTCTTCCCACCACCTTCCCTCCCAAATGGAAGGTTGCTAATGTCACCCCAGCTTTTGGCACAGCAATTAATGGCTCATGAGCATAAGCCAAAAAATAAAAAAAACCTGATTAAGAAACTGCTCAGAAAAATGCTGTTGCCAACAACAGCAACCAGGACACAAATGATGCTTAATGTCCTCTTCAAACTACGAATGATTCATGGTGACTAGATCATGATTGTATTAAAGAAAATGTTCATTTAGCCAATAAACTGAAAGGGTCTCAGGTCTTGCCAGGCCCCAGGCCCTTTTATTCTCCTTACAGATGAAATTATTGGTTCTTGAAACAGATTCAGCTTCACACAGTTGCTGTGAAGGATGGAGGTAGGAGGATGTAGGAACTCAGATGAGCATCTTCCAAGTAAACCATGATACTTGTCTACTTCATTCACGGATTTACTGCATACTCACTAACAGCTTACCATTGCTTGGGCATGGTGCTTGTTATGATGATGCTGAGAGACTCAGCATGTTGAACAGACAAACAGTTGTAGTACAGGGAGAATAAGGTTCTGATGGATTGGAGCAGGGTGCTTGGGGAGCACAGAGGATGTGGAACAAGTATCCCTTTTTACTTTGGGCCCAAACACAATAAAGGAGTCCCAGAAAATTTCCTCTGGCCAGGGTTTTATATCACAGCCCAGAAACTGGTCTTACTTTTGTCCTTGCACATTTATGCCTTCTCACATTTAGGTGATTGGCATGATACTGCCAATCTCCCATAATGCTTACCTCCAGGTGCTCCATTCTCTACACTGGC
>NW_006408649.1:8076472-8083773 GCF_000296735.1 Chrysochloris asiatica | reverse complement strand
CTTTAGACCCAGAGAGGGAGAGGGGCTGTGTGCTGATGACTGGGGGGCAGGCTTGTAGTGTATACCCTTTGGTTTGTTGATGATGCATGGAGGGGACTGTATCCATGGCAATGAAACAATATACGATAGGATGAATGTAAAACTAATGTTCTCCCATGTAAACTATCACATAATTCACAATAAAACATTAAAAAAAGAGAGAGATGTACAGCTTTGGAAAGCCTATACAGGGTTTGCTATAAATCAGAATTTATATTGAGAGAGAGAGAGTTCTGGTGTGAGACTGGACTGTTAACCACAATGTCAGAGGTTCAACCCACCCACCAATGTTGGCTGCTCCTCAAAAATCCTACACAGGGTCACTATGAGTTAGATTCGACTTGATAGAACTTAACAAGTTGTGTGTGTGTGTGTGTGTAATTTATGCAGATACACACATGAAGGGACTTCAAAAGTTCATGAAGATCAGTATATAGGGTTGGGGAGACAACAGCACTAATAAGGTATGTACCATAGAATGTTCAACCATTCAAGATCAAAAGGGCAGCATTTTCCTAAGGACAAAATTCAGAAGGGTTGAAAAAGAGGGTTGAGTAAAAATAAGAACCACAGGAATTGGGAAAACTGGTGTTACACGCAGAGCATTGCAATCATTGAAATGAAACAAAGCATATGATTTGATAAATGTAAAACTGATGATCAGCTCTGTAAACCTTCACTTAAGTCACAATAAAACACTGGGTTTTCAGTAAGGGCCATGTAAAGGAATTTATGGCTCAGGGGTGAAACATCTCAGAGATGCTGCCTGATTTTCAATCCCATGGTCTTTCCACAGTGCTGGCTTCTCACACAGGATCCTTAAAAAAATAATCAGACATTTGGAGAATACTAGAAAGATGTTTAACCTGTTCTTACTGACTACAAAAAAGCTTTTGATTGTGTAGATCATAACAAAGTATGGACAGCATTGTGGAGAAGGAGTATTCTGGAATGTTCAAAAAAGACCAAGAGGCAGTTATTCATATAGAACAAGGGAACAATTAATGTTTTAAAATTAAGAAACATGTGTGCCGGGGTTGTATTCTTTCACCATACTTATTCAATCTGTATGCTGAGCAAATGATACAAGAAGTTGGATTATATGAAGCAAATTGTGGCAGCAGGATTGGAGGAAGACTCGGTAACAACCTGAAATATGAAGATGATACAACCTTGTTTGCTGAAAGCAAAGCGAACTTACATACTGACTGATGAAGATCAAAGATGGTATGGTTGCACCTCAATGTAAAGAAAACAAAAATCCTCACCATTGGACCAATAAACAGCATCCATATAAATGGAGAAAAGATTGAAGTTGTCAAGTTGAAGACTGAAGTTATTTTGCTCAAATCAACCATCAACACTCACGAAACAGCAGTCAAGAAATCAAATGATATATTGCATTAGGCGAATTTGCTTCACAAGACTGGTTGAAAGTATTCAAAAGCAAAGATGTCAGTTTGAGGACTAAGGTTCACCTGACACAAGCCATGGTATTTTTAATAACCTCAAATGCAAGTGAAAGTTGGACAGTGGATGAGAAGACCGTACAAGAATGGATGCATTTGAGTTATGGTCTTGGAGAACTATATTAAAAGTACCATGGACTGCCAAAAGAACAAACAGATCTATGTTGGAAGAAATACAGCCAGAATGCTCCTTGGAAGCCAGGATGGCCAAACTTTATCTATCATACTTCAGACATATTATCAGGAGGGACTAGATAGCCTGGAAAGGGATATCATGTTTGGTAAAGTGGAAGGTTGGAGAAAAAGAGGAAGATCCCCCATTGAAATGGATTGGCACAGTGGCAGCAGCAATGGGCTCAAATGTAGCAACGGTTGTGAATTTGGTGCAGGATGAGGCAGTGTTTCATTCTGTTGTGCATATAGTCACAACTCAATGCGCCTAACAAAAATAACAACAGGAGTCCTGGTGGAGCCATGGTTAAATGCTCATCTGCAAATAAAAAACTATCTAGTGCTCCTGTAACCCAAACACCACAAGTGTTTCTGTAAGAATAATAATGAAGATAACCCTGTGGGGCAGTTCTGCTCTGTCACTAGGGTAGCCAGGAATCTGAATAGACTCTATGGTAGCCAACAACAACAACCAGGCACTTGGTTCTAACTCCTGCCTCCCTCTGCATTTACTGCTGGGGGATTTTGCCCTCCCCCACCCTCAACACTGCCTGCTTTTCCTACTTAGCTCTCTGTTCCCACCTCTGTAAGCACCTCCATCCTACTTCCTACTTAGCTCTGGTGCTGACGTTCAGCACCAGCTGGTGGTTTGGATGTTTTCTTGTTTCAAGGCAAGGAGACAGACTAACTGATCTCTTGAGGACCCTTCCAGGTCTGCGAGTCTAGGAATCTAGGGAAATGAGGGTGGCTTCTCTTCCGGAGACAGCTCCAGCTGGAGCCATCTGGCTCCTGGCTGTGAACAGCTCTCCTCCTCCCCCAGGGTCTCCTGAGGAAGATGCTGGGCTCAAGCTGGGAGATTCTAAAAATCAGCTACCTTTCTGAGCTGTGGTCTTAAGCTGTTTGCCCCTGAACCAGAAACAGAGAAGCACATTTGGAAGGACAGTACGTCTGTCCTGAGTCTAGTTATTCGTCAGGGCTTCTGATGAGAGTTCATTTCTCCAAGGCCAAGGCCAGATTTGATCGCTCACTAGAGAAGAAAGTAACAACCCCCTAGTTACTGAGACAAGAACAGCCTTCAGGCATCTTGGTAACGCTTCCCTGGAGGCTCATCAATTAGTGGAAAGGAAGACAGTTTCACTATCTCTGCTCACCCTTGACCTGAAAGTAAAGCCTGGAAATCTTCTGAAAATCAGCTACATACTGAAAACCATGTTAGCAGAGTTACTCTGACATACACGGTGTCGCCGTGAGCAGGAGTCAACTCGGTTGTATCTGGTTTTTGTTTTTTCACTCATCTTGGCAAGCCAACCCAAAAACTACATGGTTGGTGGAGCGGCAATGTCTGTAGGTGCTGGAGAGCACTGGGAACCCTCAAAGGCTAGACAAAGGTGTATTTTTCACTATTACTTGTAGAGGTAAGACTCTCAGGGTGACAAGTTACAGATTCATAGAAAGAAAGGACAGTCTGTTTTATTATGTTCCAGTCATGGGACAATGCTCACGGTCAAAAAGTTTCCTGTCAGTGGCCCCCAGACCACTCAATAGCATAAAGGTGGAAACCTTGCACCTCGTGTCTGAGGCCCTCCAACATCTGGCTCTCTATCTTAGTGATATATTGGTTCAGTAACTGAAATACTACAAGTGGAGGACTTTGGAGACAGAAATTGAATTTCTCACCCAAAAAGTTCAAACCAGGGTCTAGGTCATATTATTTCCCTCCTTGTCAGTAGCCCAAGGAGTTCCCTGGTTCCTTAGTCATCCTCACATGGCATCTCCAAATATCTATCCAATTTGCTCTTTTCTATCTCAGAAGTGATTAGGTTTGTGACATGTCCTTATTAACATAAAGAAAGCCCTGTTTTCAAATAGGACTACACTTACAGGTAAAGGGGTTAGTATTCTGACACACACACACATATATATATATATTTTGGTGAGGAGGCTGCTCATTTCAATCTATAACATGGTCTACATTTCCTTATTTTCTACTGATACTCTGTTCTTGATGCATTCATTCACTCACTGAACTGTTTACTATTGAAAGGAGTTTATGAACCAGACACTATTCCTTTATATTTACTTCAGGTTGTTTTGGGGCACTGCAGGTTAATGTACTGAACTGCAAGGTCAGTTTGAACTACAAGCTAAGTGGTTCAAATTCATCATCTGCTTCTTGGAAAACCCTATACAGGTTTGCTGCTATGAGTCGGAACCAACTGAGTGGCACTTAACAATAACTTCCAAGCTTTCTTGCAAAGCGGCCCCTCTTGCCTGGAATGTGCAGGCTACTCACCCCCTGCATGGATGCCCACCCCATCAAGCCTTCAAGACCTAGTCCAAAGGCAGCCTCAGAGACTGAGCCCCTGGGCTGAAGGATCCTTCCTCTGTGTGTCTTGGGGAATGGGCTGTGTGTGCTCCTTACAAAGGCAAAGTGGTATAATCATGAAAGAAAAAAGTTCTCCCAAGCCTTGCTTTTCAAGATTTCTGCCAAAAGAGGGAAGACTTGCCTGTAAGTACTGATCACGATGACAAGAGGCTTCTGCTAAGGCTGACCAGATCCTTCCCACCTTGTTGCTGCTGTTAGGTAATATCAAGTTCATTCCAATTCATAGTGACTCTATGCACAACTGCATGAAACACTGCCCGGTCCTGAGTCAATCTCACAATTGTTATGTTTGAGCCTATGTTGCTGCCACTATATCAATCCATATTATTGGGGGGTATTTCTCTTTTTTGATGACTCTCCACTTTACCAAACATTATGCATTTCTCCAGGCATCGGTCCCTTCTGACAATATATCTAAAGAATGACAGATAACATCTCATCATCCTGGCTTCTAAGGAGCAATACTTCATCCAAGACAGAGTTGTTTGTTCTTCTGGCAGTCCGTGGAACTTTCACTATTCTTCACTGTATTAGGCCTTATTGGACACCTTAGGGAGCCCGATATAAAGTTCCATTCCATGACAGATGGCTTGCCTTTTCCCCAACCTTGCATGTTATCTCTGAATCCCAACTACTGCTAACAGAAAAGCTGTTCCCAAACCTTTGTGCTGCCAAAACCCAGCATCCATCATTTGCATTGTGTTTATATGTGTGACCTGTTCTGTAGCTGCAAGCCACACCTTCTTGCCCAAGTCACCTGCTCTTGACAGCTCTGCCTTCAGACCCCTAATAACTCTGCTTTATTCATCTGTCATGGACATCATCCATATCTCTGGTCTCAAAAACGAGGTTTGTGTAAGGCGGAAAAAAGCAATACAAGAATCCTATCTATATTTTACTGTATTTCATTCATTTTTAATTTATATTTCTTATGCATAACATACTTCTTAAGAAGTCTTGGTGTGGTGCTGTAGGATAAGCACACTGGACTGTTAACTATGAGGCTGGTGGTTCAAACCCACCAGGCACTCCTTGGAATGCTATACAGGGTCTCTATGAGTCAGAACTAACTCAATGACAGTTAACAATTACAACAACAAAGTAGCACTGACATATATGTTGTTTCCAGTATGTAGTATGGTGCTGTAGGATAAGCACTGGACCACAAGGCCAGTTTGAATCACAAAGTCCTCAGAAACCCTATACAGGGTCGCTACAAATCGGAACTGATTCAATGGCACTTAACAATAATATACATATATTAACTGTGCAGACAAAAAAGATTTTTAATAATAAGTGACAAGCAAAGATGTTTGGAGACCCTTATTCTTTGTCACAATTATCCACATGAAGAAACTAGGGTGGTGTTATGATCAGAGCAAGATGACTCAATGGTACATGGTCTGGGGCGAACCACATGACTTCCAGCTCTCTTTGGTCACCTATTGATTTTGTGAAGAGAAAGAGATTGAGCTCTGATTCTTATGGTTCAAGGAGCCATGTAACTTTAGACTCATGAACAAGGAATCTATTGGACATCAGAATACTGCTTGGTATCTTGCTAAATGCTGGGAAGGTATCATCTGCCCAAAGCAGCTGATGATTTATTCTGTTATTTGAAAGCAAACAAGAAAAATAAACAAAACCCCAAAGGTCTTTTTGTTGATTGACATCTTTCAGAAATGTCTCCAAGCTCACATGGTGTAGCACTCCTCACATCAGTGTTCAAGGAAGTTGTCCTGCAGAAAGGTGAATTACAACAAAACTGCAGGAGGTGGTCACAGCATCCTCTCCTCTGTTAGAACACAGTGGCCCAGGCTCCTTTTCTGGTCTTCTCTAGAAGGCAGGGCTCCCGGCTCAGAATTGCTCCCTCACCAACTCTCCACCCCACTTCACCATCTACATTCTCAGAGAAGTCCCCTTGAACACAACAGAAACTCTGCAAGCACACAGGTGAGGTATTGGTCAGGTACAAGTAGCCACTATGTTGCAGGCAGAGGAAAGGAGTGAGCTCAGAAGCAGTCCTGAACCAAACTAAGAGTTACATCTTAAGAATTGCCATTTTCAGAACATCTTGTCCAGATACAAAGTAGAGCTGCTTCTGACTCAGATCCTTCCATCGCTCCTGCCCTAGAAAGGGAGCCTTCTTCACAGAGCTTTCTCTCTGAATGTTCCCCTCTGGGAAGTGGCAGGAGACTTATACGTTTTGGTTCCTGTATGCTGTCCAGGTGTCTTACTTCTCTTGTAAAAGCTTGCCTCCAGTACTTGAACTCAATACTTCTCTTGCTCTGCCTCTGCCCACCTCTCAATGACTGGGTTCTTTCCTCCTTTTTTGTTTCCTGAAATGCATGAGCCAAGTTCTCTCCTAGAAGATCCTGTAGGCTCCTTCTTGCTATATTAGTACTTGGCAGCACACTCTAGTTCATGAAGAGAAGAGAAAGAAAAAATGCTAATAAAAATAAGTAATTGCCATACTTCTATATTCTAGGAGAGGGCAGTACTTACTCAGAGGATGAATGCTCTTCAGTTTGAGAAAATGCCTGAAAGGGTACTCAGGTTATACAGGGTAGTGTGCCCTGGACTAGACTAGAGAAGTTCTGAGTGAAACAGGGGGAGTGTAAGATTATTCTGTATGATAAAGTTACAGGCAATTTGGAATTGTACACTGTCATCTTAGCAGTGAGAGAAGAGAGTTGAGATCTAATAGAGTAATTGGGGGTAATGAAAGATCTAAGAAACACAGAGGAAACCATGGGCATAATGGAGGATCCAAGCCAGTAAGTGAGTCCTCTTAGAGAGAATGACCACTTTGTCAAAACAAGTATCTGACATTCAATTTGAAGTTCTAAATATCACTCCTTCCCCAAAATCATGAGTGGTGTCTGTGAGTAATAGTAACCTTGTGATTACAGAGCTGTGAGGGAATTAGGGTAGAAGGTGGTCATTCTCACTTGGGGTGACAATGAACAGAGAGACCCCAGTGGCCTCAGAAGACAAAGAATTTATGGGAGCAGGAATATAAAATGAGAGGTGATTCCAAGACTCCCTGGACATCATCAAGAGGGCATTGAAGTTGGATGAGGTCCCAATAAATCTTATTTAAATAGTTAATAAAAGGAATCCCATTGGATTTCCTGAGGACATCTGAATTAGATTGTTGTTGTTTTTAAGCTCCATCTAGTCAGTTCCAACTCATAGCAGACTTGTGTAAAACAGCACAAAACACAATCCAGTCC
>NW_006408649.1:8064179-8076262 GCF_000296735.1 Chrysochloris asiatica | reverse complement strand
TTCTGATTGTCCTTTTTCCAACACAGATTTGTTTGTTCTTCTGGCAGTCCACGGCACCTTTAATATTCATCTTCAATGCCATAATTCAAATGCATCCATTCTTCTATGGTCTTCCCTATTTATTGTCCAACTTTCACATGGATAAGAGACTATTGTTGATGGTGGATCCAAGCAAAATATAGTATTTGACAGCTTTCAATCTTTTCTCCATTTATATAAGGTTATTCATTGGTCCAGTGGTGAGGATATTTGTTTTCTTTATACTGAGGTGCAACCTATATTGAAGGCTGTGTTCTTACATACATAACTATTTCCCTAAGACTGAAGCCTCATCCAACCAAAAAAACTGCTTATTGTTGTTGGCTTTCCTGTTAATTTCACAGGTCATGTGAGTGTGTGTGTGTGTGTGTGTGTGTGTGTGTGTGTGTAGGAGGCCAGGAAGTGGGCAGTAGTTGAGGATAAGCAAGGTAAAGTACAGGACCTGTCTCTCACAAGCTTGGTGTAAGGTAGTAGCATCAGAAGTCCTTTAACAATCAGAATCATCATTAATCCAAAGCTCATTCCTACGAGGTAGCCGTCAGACATATCTCCATTCTTTTTTCCCCAGATCTAACACCAGCCAACCTCTCCATAGTACACTCTGCTGGATTCAAGAATTCGTTGTTAAGGTTACATAGAACTCACAGACCATACCCACAAGAGTGTGGCTGATTAAGAAAGTAACAGGTAACAGATTCACGATAAATTAGAGTCAACTTAATAGTAGTGGGTGACAGGGAATAATGGAGGACCCAAGTCAGTCAGGGATCAGAATCAACTTGGAAGTAACAAGATACAATTCAGGAGACAGGACATAGTTCTATTTTCAGGACAGCTTCCATCAAGATAGCTCTCAGATTTTTTTTGGTCATGCTTTAGGCACATGGTCTTTCTTTTGACCATGCCTGACACTAAGCCTAGCTCTTGGTCTGACCTCTGCCATTGGGCCTGGCTTTCAGTTTTTGCCCTGCTCATGCAAGTGTTAAAGTTCTTTAACTCTACTGATAAGTGCCTTACTCTGCCAGCAAGACTCCTGCCTAAAAGCTCTCAACTCTCTCTCAGTCCCTGGGTTGGCAAGTTCATTTTAGCCATCTCATAATATCTCTTGGTTCCTGGCACTTGTACTACTGTCATCATTTCTTTGCCCCTGGGCTCTGCTGTAGGGGCCACTATTTCTCACCGTCTTCAGTGTTACAGTTTTCTCTCATTCTCTTGTGCCTAGCAGGTTCTCAACTTAGAAACTTTGAGTTCAAATGATGTGCCCCCACTCCTGACACTTCTTGATGGTTGTTGTGGTACTGTGAATTCACTTAATATGTCTCTTCAAGCCATGGTCTTTGTGACTCCCATCAAATGATTGGTGGGATCATGCAAACAGAGTGTATGGGACTTTAACACGGGGATTGGTTAGTTTTGACTTCCTGCTAGGTTAAAAAAGATCCACCTCTGACTCAGGAAGAGACAATATAAGACTGTCAAGAAAGAAGAGCCATAAGCAAAGCATAAGGCTCCTTCTTGGAAAAGTGGCAATAGCAGAGGGGGGAACAAAGGCAGCAACATGGGGGGACAAAGCAGCTTCAAGTTTCCTGGCCCATGGATCAAGTAAAGCTGAGTACCTCAGGACAGGAGGTTGACTTGCAGAATGTGACCTTGGGGCATTTACAGATGAGCTAAAAAGAGCTTTGTAACAGGTTCCTCAAGCAGGGAAAAGGCCAAGGGGCCACCTGGCTGAGAGGCTAAAGACAAGAGCAAGGTGTACCTGTAGTACGACAGAGAAGAGGTGTTCCTAACTAGAGAAGTGCTGCATCCTGAGTGGTTTCTGATCTGGAATTGTATCCTATTCACTTCCTTAATAAACCTCATAATCATGAGTATTGTTTCTGTGTAGCTATTGAAATGAACGGGTTATCAAAAAATCCTGCAGAGAAATAAACATGCTGAGGGAGAGACAGTTGGTATCAGAATAAAGACGGTTGGAGGGTAGAGGCATGTTCCACCTTGGGCTGATTTTGAATTTGATTCTCCTCCTTTGTGAAGCCAGAGTAAGTCAAACCTGGCCTCCCTGCCATTTTTGCAGTAGTGAAGGCCCCATTAAGTTCTGCAGGATTGGGCCTTCCATACCTAGCAGGATGGTAAAACTCACCAATCCACTTGGTAGGCCACAATAATTTAATTTGCATAATAATTAGCCAATTCCCACAAGGTCATTTAATCTTACTGGGTGGTTTTACACACCCTATTTGCATAGTAGACTGACCAGTTCCTCTGCAAAATTGTGGTTTAGCAAATTATCTTGGTAGAATTGCAAGTTCAGAATGAGAAAGACATATATGGCATGGATTGAACATGTCAACTTGACTGGGCCATGAATCTCAGCGGTTTACAGTTTAGTGGTTACAAATCAGGCTATAAACCTCAGGGTCAACAGTTTGAAACTACCAGCTGTTCCATGGAAGAAAGAGGAGGCTTTCTGCTCCTGTAAAGATTTACAGCCTCAGAAACCCTGTACAGGGTTGCTATTAGTCAGAACCGACTCCACGGCACATAACGACAACAACAAATGATGTTATGTGTCAGTTATGTAACTATGTAATCACCCCTCCATGATGAGATCAGCTCTGACCTAATGTAATGATCTATGTGTTGTAAATCCTCACTTCTATGATATTAATGATGCTGGATGTAATATACAGGATTAGGTAGTATTTTGAGTCAATCTTTTTTGAGATACAAAACACATTAAACAAGTAAACAGAGATTAAAGGGACCTGCTACCACCAAGAAAGAAGAGCTGGGAGTGGATGACATCCTTTGGACCTGGAGTCATGGACTGTGAAGTTCCTAGATCCAGATGAATGTTGACGTTAAGATGGGGATCTCCAAGGAATGTTGATCCTAGAGCTGCTGAATGGAGACAAGGACCTTCTCCAGAGCTAACAAAGAGAAAGTCTTCCCTTCGAATTTGGACTTCTAGCCTCCTATACTGTAAGAGAATACATGTCTGCCCGTGGATCAGCAGTCAGATTTCCTGTATTCCAGCACAGTTCTGTCCCTAATTGACTGTATGCTGGAAAGGAACTTACATTTCTTCTGCACCTGTACAGTGATGAGTTTGATCCTCCCAGTCACCTTGCAATCTAACATTTTAGAATTCTAAGTCCTCAGGCGTCATCTATACTATTTGGGTTTATGTCAACTGTTGTGGTAGTCTCAGAGCTGAGATGGTTTTTCCTTCACTCTAGGTCTGTCTGCCTCTACAATACCAAGTTGCAGTTCCTGGCATCATTTATCTACAGATCTCTTTGACAGTAAAATTCTATTTCGTCATTTTTGTTTGGAATATTGTGCTACCACAGTGGGTCACTTATTGAAGTAAAATTTATCTTTTCTGAGGAGGGATTAAAACAAAAGAAAAGAATAACAAGAAATTTATACACATGCAAAAGGACTGGAGGAAGACTAACAACCTGCAGATGATACAACTTTGCTTGCTGAAAGTGAAGATGACTTGAAGCATTTACTGATGAAGATCAAAGAATACAGTCTTCCGTATGGATTACAATTCAATGTAAAGAAAGCAAAAATCCTAACAAATAGACCAATAAATAACATCATGAAAATGAACTAAAGATTGAAGTTGTTAAGGATTTCATTTTATTTATATCCACAATCTATACTCATGGAAACAGCAATCAAGAAATCAATTTTCCCCCCACAATGACTGTGATCTTTCAGAAATAAATGGTCAGACCAGTCTTCTGAAGTACCTGGCATAGATTCAAACTGCCAACCTTTCAGTCAGTAGCCAAGCAGCTAACCATTCCTGTAACATACCGAAAAAAGCAAAGAGATTGCCATCCAATTTATTTCATCTCATAGCACTCCTGACATCTAGGAGCTCTTTATTTGCTAATATTTTGTTAAGGATTATTTCATCAATGTTCATGAGAGCTATTGGCTTGTGGTTTTTTTTTCCTTGTACTGTCTTTGACTGATTTTGCTTCTAGGGTAATACTGATTCACAAAATGGAAACTGAAAAATGGGAATTTCAAGCATTGGACCAGGTTTGAATCACAGGGTCAGCAGTTTGAATTCACCTGCTGCTCCTCAAGAACCCTATACAGGGTCACTATGAGTCATAACCAATTTGATGGCACTTAACAACAACAATAATTGTGTTCAGAGGCAGTCATTCCAAAAGAACAAGGGAGTATTGTGTGGTTGAAAATCAGGAAAGGTATGCATCAAGAATTGTATCCTTTCACCACATTTATTCAATCTGAATGTTGAGCAAATAATCTAAGAAACTGAATTATAAGAAGAAGAACATGACATCAAGATTTGAAGAAGACTCAGTAACAACTTGCAACACAACCTTGCTGAAAGCAAAGAGGACTTAAAGCACTTACTGATGAAGATAAAAGATTAAGCATTCAGTATATATTGCATTTCAACATAAAAAAAAAAAATCCTCACAACATCATGATAAACAAAGGAAAAGTTGAAACTGTCCAAAAATTCATTTTACTTGGATCTGCAATCAATGGTCATAGAAGAAGCAATAAAGAAATTAAATGATGTGTTGCATTGGACAAGTCTGCTGCAAAAAACTTTAAAGTGTTAAAAAGCAAACATGCCAGTTTGATAACTAAGGTGTGCCTGGCCCAAGACAGGGCATTTTCAGTTGCCTCAGGAGCTCTGGTAACATAGTGGTTATGAATTGGACTGTGAACTGCAAGTTCAACAGTTTGAAACTACCATCTGTTCCACGGGAGAAAGATGAGGCTTTCTGCTCCCATAAAGATTTACAGCCTTGGAAACCCTGTACAGGATCGCTATGAGTCGGAACCAACTCCACAACAACAACATATGAATGCAAAACCTTGACAATGAGTAAGGAGAACCAGAGAAAAATTTATATATTTGAATTATGGTGAAGAATTCTGAATATACCATAGACTGCCAAAAGTATGAACACATATGTTTTTGAAGAAATGCAGTTAGAATGCCCTTGGAAGCAAAAATAGCCAAGACTTTGTATCATGTATTTTGGATATGATATCAGGAGGGGCCAGCCTCTGGAGAAGAATATTATGATTGATAAAGTAGAGGGTCAGTGAAAAAGAGAAAGACCATCAACAAGATGGATTGACAGGGTACCTGGAACAATGGGCTCAAACATAGAAACAATTGAGAGGCTGGCATAGGACTGGGCAGTGTTTCATTCTTTGATATGTAGGGTCACTATGAGTAGGAACTGGCTTAAAGGCACTGAACAGTGGCAACAAATTGCTTTGGGTTTATTTGTTTTTCTTTTTCAGGTTCTTGAGTTGAGAGTTTAGATTATTGATTTGACAGTTTTTCTCTTTTTCTATTGACTGTATTTAGTGCTACAAATTTCCCTCCAGCACTACATTACTTTGTCCACAAATTTTCTAATGTTACATTTTCATTCTCATCCAGTTCAATGTCTTGTGTTTCCTCTTGCTTTTTAATTTTCCTTGTGACTTCTTTGACCTATGGACTATTTGAGTGTTGTGTAGTTTCCAAGTATTGAAGATTTTTATCTTTCTGTTATTTATTTCTAATTTTATTATATTGTAGTCAGAAAATGTACTCTGTAATTCTTTTAAACTTGTTGAAGTTTGTGTTATAGCTCAGGGTATGATCTATCTTGGTATATATTCTTTGCAAACTTGGAAAGAATGTGGATTCTAGTGTTGTTGAGTAGAATTTCTATAAATGTAAATTACTTCTTGTTGATTGGTGGTATTTTTGAGTTCTGCGTCCTTGCTGAATTTCTTGCTAAATGTCCTATCAATCATTGAAAAAGTTGTGGTAAAAGCTCTAACTATAACTGTTGATTTGTCTATTTCTTTTTCCAGTTCTATTAGCTCTTAATTCATATATTATACAGCTCTGTTGTTTGGTGAATATACATTTAGTATTTCTATTTTCTCACAAGTTTGACTCTTTTATCATTATAATGTTCCTCTTTGCTGTGATCTTTTCTTTGCTCTGAATGAACTTTATCAGATATATTATAGTCACTTCTGCTTTCCTTTGTCCCTTATATCTTATGTTGTTAAGACTATTCTGTTTGTTTCTAGCATGTTCATAATTGCACATTGAAGCATTTTTATGATGTTGTTGTTGTTAAGTGCCATCCAGTTGATTCTGACCCATAGCAACCCTGTATAGGATTTCCAAAGGAGCAGCTGGTGAGCTTGAACTGCCGACCATGCAGTTCAAATGGCTTTGTAGTCTGGCGCATTACACACCAGTTTCTTTAAAATCTCTGTGAGATAATTCTAACATCTCTCATATCTTGGTGTTATATTTATTGTATTATTTCATTCAGTTTAAGGTCTTTCCAGTTCCTTGCATGAGAAATGGTTTCAATTGAAACCAGGACATTTTATATTACTATTATGAAACTTTGGGTCTTATTTAACCCTTCCATTTTAGTTAGCTTTCTTTGACACTGTTTCTAAAGGAAGAGGAAGGGATTGTAGTACTATCAAGTGGAAGCTGAAGTCAAGTTTCCCACTCAGCTTCTGTTGACAGCTAAGTAGGAGGCTCCTCAATACTGTTAAGGAACTGTGGAAGTCCAGGATCCCCATGTGGACTTCACTGACATCACTAGGGGTGGGGTGGGGTAAGAGAATCCTTGTTACTGTCTCTCTATTTGACCTTCTCTGATGCCATCCAGCAGGAATGTTGAGGTACCTCATCACAACCTCATGAAGGCTCCTCAGTCACCCTTTGCCAGTTTGTGTGGAATGGGGTCACTTTTTTTTTTTTTTTTTGCAGTAGTATTTGAGTTGAGTGGTACTGTCTGTAAGATTTCTGCCTTGATAAATAGTCATTTTTCTTAACAACAACAGGCTAGAGAGAGCCAGCTTGTATTGGGTTCTTTTGTATGAATCCATTGATGCTTTTGGCTCCTCTTCTGGACTGCTAACCCACAAGGTCAGCAATTCAAACCCATCAGCCACTCCTCAGAAACCCTATACAGGATTACTATGAGTTGGAACTGACTTGAGGGCACTTAACAACAACATTCCAAGTCTAGAACATTTGAAGTAAAACCAGGGAACTTAATACTGTGTCATTCCTTAGGTTCTGAGGTCCTTTGTCAGTTTGCCTTCTGTCCACAGTCACCACAATTTTGTAACCTGGAAAGCCTTGGAGTGGTCTTGTCATGGGAAGGGTCACTGAAAAGCTGTCAGTGTAACCTGTTCCTTCAGGCACATGGCTTAGGCCATTTTCCAGAGTGGTCACCTGAGAAACTCTACAGAACAGACACACCTAGGCTGTTGGATCTGGGGAAATGTTTCTAGTTGGAGGTATCACTTGTTACCCCTCGCAGGAGTCACATAGGGAGAAATGCTTCAAAAGCCTTGTGCTCACCAATATAAGGCTTCTATAGTTGTAAAAAGGAGCTCTGGTAATAAACTGGGCTACAAAAAGGGCTGCTAACCACAAGGTAAGCAGTTTGAATCTACCAACTGCTTCTTGGGAGAAAGATGAGGCTTTCTGCTCCTGTAAAGACTTGTTGTTGTTGTTGTGTGCCATGGAGTCGGTTCCAACTCATAGCGACCCTATACAGGGTTTCCGAGGCTGTAAATCTTTATGGGAGCAGAGACTTGGAAATCCTATGCAGGGTCTCTGTGACTCAGAACTGATTCCACAGCACATACCCACCATAACCACTGTAGCCATAAGAGTGTACTCTTGGGTAGGTGCCTTTGTCACTGTGATCCGTGTCTCAGGACCTTCAGGAAAGTTCAACCATGCCCATGTAGAGACAGGGTTTCAGTGTAATGAACATGATGAGTTCTCTGGTCGTAAAGAAATGAACTTGATCGCCAGAGAACTCAAAAGAGGAAACGTTCTGCCCAATAGAGTGGAGTCCTATATGGGGTAAGGCTCCTAAATCAACCCATGAGTCAAAATTCAAGTACAGGTGAAATTACTCTTGATGGTGGAGTTTTAGACTTGCATTTCTTCTTTGTATTATTTGAATTTCTTATTTTGTCTTACTTTACAAAATATATTTTCTACCCAACCTCCATACAGTTTGGAGCAATCTTAGCAGGTCCAGTCCCAGGCTGGCCCACACATGATGGTAGGACCCCAATTTTCATATTAGCATGGTATCCAAGTCCTCACGTGCTTTCCTTCATAACACCACTCCTCCATACATACTACAAGGGTTCCCTGCAAGGTACAGCTAATTAAACCATAAGGGGGTGGCACTTGGCACAAGGTACAACTTATTAAGCCATAATGGTTTGCACTTGGCTACTAAACAAAACGTTGGTGGTTTGAATCTACCCAGTGGTGCCATGAGAGAAAGATCTGTAGATGTACTTCCATAAGACTGCAGCCTATTAAGCAGGTCAACTCTGAGACACATCGGGTCACTGTGAGCCAGAATGGACAACAGATAGCTTTGGTTTTGAGGTTTGGCTCTGCCTCGAATGTTGTTTCACTTGCTCATGTTTTGCTCTTTCTTTTGCCTTGTTTCTTGTTGTAATGCCATTACCATGAGGTTTTGTTGTTGTTGTTAAGTATCGTGAAGTCAGTTCCGACCCATAGCAACCCTGTATAGGGTTTCCAAGGAGCAGCTGTTGTGCTTGAACCGCCGACCTTATGGTTCAAATGGCTTTGCAGTCTGATGCATTAGCCCACAGCACCACACCAGGACTAGGGGCCCCATTGCCAGGGAACAGAGCAGGAGATCACCTTTAGTTGTCCTCTCTGCTCCATTTGGTACAACTTTGTGACTGACTCATCTCACATTAAGGAGGCCCGGCAGTGCAATGGCATAAGTAATGGGTAGCTACCACAATGTCTAGCGTTCAAACCCACCTACTGCTCCATGGTTAGAAAGCTGAGTCTGTCGGATCCTGTAAAGATTTCGTTTTGGAAACCCTATGGAGCAGTTCTACCCTGTCCTGTAGGGAGCTGTGAGTTTGAATTGACTTGATGGCAGTGGGATTTGTGTTCTGTCTCACATTAGGGGGTCACAAGAATACAAATAATATGCATTATCTTCCTCTTCTCCTCAGAGAATTTTATCTCAAGTATCTGAATGCACTGGCTTCACCTACACTGTCTCTGAACATCCACCTCCTCCATTATAAGACACTTTCTCTAAACAATGCAGCCTATTCAGCAATTTGTGTAATCAGAGAGAAAATAAGATATCATCAAAACAAATTACCCTTGAAAATTGCTTAGGAAGGCAGCACCCTCAGTGGACACCCACGTTTTCACTCAATAAATATGTTACAGTTCACTGGTTCTTCAGGTGAGCATCTGAAAAATGCTTACCTTTGAGCCTGGAATTGCACTCATGTGGTGAGGCGCTCACACTCAGGCAAGGTGCAGAGAAGCTGAGTCCAGCTGAGGGAAGAATCACATCTGTGGCCTTTCTCACCTGCACACCAGGGGGACAAGCAGTGTGTGACTGGTGACAGAGTACTCTACTTGGATGACACTCTTTGTTCTTCCCTTCCCACCCCACCCCACCATCAAGTACAGTTGACTTCTTGGGTTAAATATACTTATTCTTTAGTTCTTTGCTATGGATCGAATTACATCTCCCCAAAATATGTGTTGAAATCCTAATCCCTATGCCTATGGTTGTAATCCATTGGAAATAGGGGTTCTTTTTTATGTTAATGAGGTCCTATCAGTGTAGGGTATGTCCTAAATCTCATGACTTTTGAGTTTATATATATATAAAATTTGACACAGATAGATGAAAGTACAATATGGGGGAGATCATCAAGGAGCTGAGGAATCCGACAGAGAGCCTTCCCCAACATCCAGTTCCCTGAATTTGTAATTCTAGTCTCCTGAACTTTGAGAAAGTAAATTTCTGTTCATCAAAACCACCTACTTATGACATTTCTGTTACAGTTTTAGGGACCTAAGACACGTTTTTTTTTTTAATGTTTCTATTTTTTCTTAAACTTTCTATTGTTAATTGAGTGAACGTTTACAAAGCAGATCACCAGTTTTACATTCAACAAATCATACACTTTGTTTCATCTCAATGACTGCACTCCCCACTGTGTAACCACAGTTATCCCACTTCCTCCCTGTGGTTCTGATTTGCATTCTACCCTCCTTCCCAACCCTTTGGAACTTTGTCCTTAGGCAAATGTTGCCCTATTTTATCCTGAATGTTAACAATTCACTGATGAGCATACCTTAATAATGTTATTGTCCCACCTATATACCTATCTACTTTTGGTTGAAAATGGGGCCACAAGGGTGAGTTCTGTCCCAGTCCTGAAGAGTGGCCAAGGGCCATAGTCTCAGGTTCCTCCTGTCTCTTTCTGACCAGCAAACCCAGTTTGTTTTTTTTTTTTTTTTTTTAATGTTTTATTGTGAATTATGGGATGGTTTACATGTGAGAATATTAGCTTTACATTCATCCTATCATATCACTTCATTGCCATGGTTACAATCCCCTCCATGCATCATCAACCAACCAAAGAGTATAATCTGCAAGCCTTCCCCCTGGTCCTCAGCAGACAGCCCCTCTCCCTCTCTGGGTCTAGAGTCCCCAGCTGTTCCCTCTCTCAGCGTCATTGTCTCTGCCTCTATCTCTGGTGTCACTGCTTCTCTGGGTAGGATCCCGCTCTCCATTCTTCTCACTTGATGGTCCCAGGGACCTCTGCTCCTAGACTTCAAAGTCAACCACTCCCCTTGTTTTGCTACAAAAAGTCTACCTTTACATTTCCAACCCTCACAGTCAGTCCTGATAGCAATTATTTACTATCGTGCCACATGAGTGCTATCCCCATCTCCTTTCATCAGCCCCGCCCAGACAGACTGGATACTATTTTGTGGAGATTCTAACTTCCTCCGCACTGTCTGGATCTAGGCTTCCTCTTGAAAAATTATAAGCTGGTCACTTCTTGCCTTTGTAGCTACCCATTTTAGGTAGTCAATATCCAAGTTGCCCACCCTGTCTACCCTGTGTATCAAGGTCGTGGGAATTATCCTCGCTGTAAAGATGTTTTCTCTCTTTTGAGCTACTGCACCCATAGGTGTAGGTCAAGTTCATCAAATTGTATCAGATTATTCTTTTTTTCCTCTTCTTTCTTCATCTAATTGAATTCTGATCATCCAGCCATTGAAGCCAGGTCAAGTGGGTATTATCTGCAAGTGTTGAGTGTTCTTGTGCATATGCTCTCTCTTCTTATCAGCTGGATGCTTCACTCTCCACTCTAGTCCTCTGTGGTGATGTCACTGACTCTGGGCCCAAGAGTCCCAGCCACACTGCTGGTCAATCAAGTCTCCCCCTGGGTTCACATGAGTCTATTGAACTGTCTATTGGTGGGCTTAGCTTGCTGCTTCATTGCTGTTTTTCTCTCACTTCCCCTTATTGGTGACCAACGTGGTCACTAGTCAGAGCACATGTCTGCTCGTGTATTCCTATTGAGTCTTAGTCTTGGAATGGGGTTTGCCCTGAGGGGACCTGACCATTTGCCTTGATGTCTCCTGGGAGAGCAACTTGCTTGTTCTTGTAGTAGTCAGTCAGACTGCCATTTCTGTTTTGTATTTTTCCTGTCACTCTTTCTTTCAAGAAGTATATTCTGTTCTTCTAGCCACTCCAGGCTGGTCTGCTTGTCCTTCCAAGTGGAAATTTCCCATCACAGAAGATTCTGGATGGGGTTCAGGATTCCCCCTATGGTCTTATGTAATGCAGAGGCTCCCCAGGAAGCCTCCTTCCCTGGGCATGTTGTAGGCCCACTTTAGGTATTCCAATCAGTTACAGCAGAAGACAGACTTACATGCTTTCTATGATGATATTTCTGGCTATTGCTTTTTCTCCTCCGCTAGTGTCTATTTTATAACAGTATGCAAGGGAAACCAAGATTCAAAAGACAGCCAAGCATCTTAACATTGTTTCCCCCCTTTTGCCCTTTCCAACCATGCCCTCAATCCCTGTATCCGAGCCCTGTTGTTCCAAGGTTGTGCATCCATCATTCTTTACCTCTGTCTCTCTTAGCCCATT
>NW_006408649.1:8035804-8057095 GCF_000296735.1 Chrysochloris asiatica | reverse complement strand
ATATGGAGGGGATTATAATCAATGTAATGAAACAAGTTATATGAATTGTTGAATGTGAAACTGATGATGTGCCCTGTAAACTCTCACTCAATCCACAATAAAAACCTTAAATTAAAAAAAAAAACAAAAAAACTTGTATATCAATATAATCCCACTCTCCCTCCCATATGCATTGAGTCTGTGTGTCTGTTGAACACTCTTGTTGCAGAGTTGTATATATAGCAGTATTTACCTCTATCCTCATTAACCCTTGCAGTCTTCCCTGTATCTTCACTCTTTTGCCAACCTTCCTCTTGTTGTATATTGCCTTCCTCTTCACCCAAAATAGCACATGTTTACCCTTACCCTCTAGAACAGGGGTAGGGAAACTTTCAGCTGCCAAAAAATTTAGAACATAATTTGTGGGACATAAAAATTAGCCTGCTATATTTGGTCAAACATTTAATCAACTCACCCCTAATATGCTGGACCACAAGGTCAGTTTGAACTGCAAGGTTGACAGTTAAAACCCACCAGATGCTCCTTGAAAACCCTAAATAGGATTGCTATGGGTTGCAATGGACTTGACAACACATTACAACAACAAACGTAATCGCTGGAACTGCAGTTACCTTGGCAGGGCCAGAACAAGTGATTTTGTGGACTTTATAAGGCACAAGGGCAAGATGTTCCCCAGTCCTCCTCTAAACAGTGAATTACTTTCTCTTCCCTCCAACCCATGGTAGCCATCAATGTTTCTTTTAGCATGACAATCTTTTCTTGACTTTTTAAAGTAGTGATCTCATACAATATTTTTCTTCTGTGATTGACTAATTTCACTCAGCATAATGTCCTTCACTTTCATCCATATTATGAAGCATTTCTGAAGATCCATCATTATTCTTCAACATTGCAGAATATTCCATTATATGTATATACCAAGATTTGTTTATCCTTTCTTCCATTGATAGGCATATAGGCTCGCTCCATCTTTTTGCTATTTTGAATAGTGCTTCAATGAACATGGATGTGCATATATCTACTCACCAAGACACTCTTCTATAAATGTAATATGTCATTTATAGTTCTAATCCCAGTATCTATAAAAGTCTATACAGTAGTTGTTGTTAAGTGTCTTCGAGTCCACTCAGACTCACAGTGACCCTGTATAGGGTTTCCGAAGAGCGAATGATGAGTTTGAACTGTTGACCTTGTGGTTCAAACTGACTTTGCGGTCCAGTGCTTTATCCCACAGTGCCACACCAGGACTCCCCATGCAGTAGAGAAGCCTTGAAGCCCTATAAAGATAGTGACTACACAAAGGAATTACATGACTTTCATTCCCTCAATTTCATTAAAGGTCAGACTGACCCAGTAAGGAGTCATTGGCTCTACCTAAGCAATGTAGTGACTAGATGACATCTTGGGCCCACTAAAGTGTGGGTTCCTTCTTTCTTTCAGTATCACCTAAACAGACGTTAGATTAATTTTAAGGGGATTTAATCAAGATATACTTACTACTACTGCTAGTATGATTAGGATTTTAACCCTGTTCCCTCAAATTGTTGTTGTTGTTATTAGGTATCATTGAGTAGGTTCCAACTCCCAGCAATTCTGTGCACACCAGATCAAAACATTTCCCTGTCCTGTGCCATCCTCACAATTGTTGCTACACTTCGGCCCATTGCTGCTGCCAATGTGCCAAGCCATCTTGTTGGAGGTCTCCCTCTTTTTCAATGATCCTCTACTTTACCAAGTATGATGTCCTTATCCAGGGATTGATCCCTCCTGATAATATGTCTGAAGTATGAGAGACAAAGTCTTGCCATCCTGTCTTCTAAGAAGCATTCTGGCTGTATTTCTTCCAACACAAATTTGTTTGCTCTTCTAGCAGTTCATGGTACTTTTAATATTCTTATCCAATATCATAATACAATTGTATTGATTCTTCTCAAGTGTTCCTTATTCACTGTCCAAGTTCTGCATATATACGAAGCTACTGAGAATACCATGGTATGGATCAGGTGCACCTTAGTCCTCAGACTGACATCTTTGATCTTCAACACTTTTTAAAGAGGTCTTGTGCAGAAGATTTGTCTAATGCAATACATTGATTTCTTGACTACTGCTTCCATGAATGTTGACAGTGGATCCAAGAAAAATGAACTCTTTGACAGCTTCAATTTTTTCTCCATTTATCATGATGTTTTTTTATTAGTTTAGTGGTAAGGGTTTTTGTTTTCTTTACACTGAAGTACAACCCTCAATTCCTATTTTTAGATAACTGCTTTACTGGCTTTCCCTCAGCTCCTTTAGATTTTTACTCAAACATCAATTCCTTACTAAGACTTCCCTGACTATTCTATTTAATACTATAACACCTTCCCATCTTGCTCCAGTTCTATCACCATTCCTTATTTTACTTTTCTTCTCACTTTATCTCTATTTATTTCTAATTTACTTATGTATTTACTTACTTGAGAGTTTAACTTACTTATTGTCTGTCTTACTCATGAAATAGAAAGCTCAATGAGAACAAAGGATTTGGGTTTGTTGGTTTTTTTCTCTTTAATTTGTTGCTCTATTTAAAGAGCCTAGACAGTGTCTAGTAGATAACAGGTGCTCAATTAAAATTGCTTGTTGAATGAGTGAATTTATTAAGCACTTAGTATTTGCAAATCATTACTAATATGTAAAGCATTCTAAAACAAGCAAACCAGCTGCCATTAATCTAATCTGATTCATGATGATGCCATGTGTGTCAGAGTAGGACTGCTCTCCATAAGATTTTTAATGGATGATTCTTTGCAAATGGACTGCCAGGCCTTTCTTCCAAGGCGTTGCTGAATGAATAGGAACTGCCAACCTTTCAGTTAATAACCACCTCTACAACCTAGGGACTCCTTTTTAAGAGTAAAACAGCACAAGCGAGGCTTTCTGTGTCGGCCAAGTCTCCCCTTGACCAGAGATTTAGCATCAGTAATCAGCCCTGGTGCTTTGTTCCTGGCTAAACAGCAAACTTCCCCTCTATAAAAACTCTCACTGGTCTTGCAATCAGTCAGAGCCAAGCTTTTCCTTGGCAATGGGTTTATTTTTACTATATAGAAATGGAGAATCATGGAACTGATCATGTTTTCTTATTTCCACTGGTTGCTAGAAAGTTCAGTGCCAGGATATGGCTTATAGTATATGTTTTGTATAGCAATTCCCCCTGACTTCGCCTTACTTTCTTATATTCATTTTACTTTTCCTCTGTTTTTTTTTTTTCTGTATGAATTTTACATATTATCTTGAAGTATTATCATATATTTTTAAGGTTTCTCCTCTTTTTTGGAAGGAAATAGATGATAGATAGATGAATAGATGAGTGGAGAGAGAAAGAAGGAAGTGTTCTCTTCTTCTGGGGTCGAGATTTGCCATTATTTCCAACATTGCCCTACAGGATCTGATGTGCTCCCCTACAAGATGGGGAGCATTTAACAACCATAACATGGATGAAAAAACAATTCCATGAAAGAAATGCAATAAACAAGAGAGGTGAACTAGAAATCTGTGTCAAAATTCTGCGATTCTAGGTCAGATTTCCAGCAATCTCAATCCTCTAAAATATAGTCATGAAACCAAAACTAAGAAAAGAAGACATCAGACAACTGAAGTATCGGTCACAAAGCCTATAAACCTCATCCCATATAAAGGAAACAAATGTAAATTGCTACAACTGGATGAACTTGACCTATATTTATGGATGTAGTAACTCAAAATACCAAATGAGAGGGAAGGAGTCTTCACATCAAGTAATAATCCTATCTCCTCTGTATACAGGGTTAATAGGGATAGGCAATTTAGACACTGGCTACCTAAAATGAGAGGGCTACAAAGGCATGAAGTGACTGACTTTCAAGTTTTCAAGGGGGTGTTTAGTGTCAAAAGTATGTGGAAGAAGGTAGAATCCCCACTGAATAGTTTTCATCTTGTCTAGATGGGTCTGGTGAAGGGAGATGGGGATAAGATTCTTATGATTCAATAGTGAATAATTGGTATTATGACTAATTGCAACTGTCACAACTGTAAAGGTAGAAGTTTTGCAACAAAAAGAAGGAAACAGTCAATCTTACAATCCAGTAACAGATGACTCTAAGACCATCAAGGGAGAAGAACATGAGCAGAATGTGGAACCCTATCCAGAGAAGCAGCAACACTAGAGATGGAAGCAGAGTTGAGGACATGGAGAGCGAGAGCAGCTGAGAACTCTAGACTCATGGAAAGAGAGAGGCTGTGTGCTGGCAGCCAGGAGGCAGACTTACAGAATGTGCCCTTTGGGTATTTAAATTATTATATATTCCTGAGTGTTTTAGTGTCCATCCCTCCCATCCCCCCAAAAAAGAAACATAAACAGAGGGAATAGAAGCAAATATTGTTGAATGATGATACACAGAGGAGATTGTAATCTTTGCAATGAAATGATGAATGTAAAACTAAAGTTCTCCCATGTAAACTACCATTCAATTCATAATAAAAACTGACAAAAAAGCAAAACACCTCATTCCAGAGAAAGACCCTCAGATCTTCACTTGGGACCCAATAATACTTTATGCACAGTTATAACATGTTTCATGGGTTTCTAGTTCACAACAGATTAGCAGCTTCCCCTGGCCACTCTTCTTGCACTTGTTATACACTTTCTTCTCTGGACTTTCACCACTCATCTGTCAATTTGTCTTACTAGTTTGTGGCTTGGAGATTACTATGATGCTGGAAGCTATGCCACTGGTACTTAAATAGAAGCAGACATCAGCTGAGTTTCCAGACTAAGGAAGGCTAGGAAGAAGTAGAGACAGATCATTTTTGAATGGTTGGTTAGCTACTGAAAACCTTAGGAATAGCAGTGGAACATTGTCAGATATGGTGATAGAAGATGAGCCCCTCATGTTGGAAGGCACTCAAAATATGACTGGGGAAGAGCTGCCTTCTCAAAGTAGAGTTGACTTTCATGATGTGGTTGGAGCAAAACTCAAAATGAGCTGCAAACATCCATGAATAATTGGAATATGGAATGTATGAAGTATGAGTCCAGGAAAATTACATATCATCAAAAATTAAATGAATCTGATGCAGACCGTGCAGACCCGGTCAGGAGGTCAAGACCCTGTGGGCCCAAGCATTGTTGACCGTCCAAACCATAGGCTCTGAGGATCAGATTTTAGCCACCTAGTAGACATAGTAAACTGTCCCTCATCTGATTATTCAGTAATGCTTGTTAGTAATCTCATACATGAGCCCTGGATATCCACAGACAAATGTAAAAACCTTCCCTAAAAGCCGAGACTGTAAATTCCAAAAAGGCAAGTTCCCTCCCACCCCACCCCACCCCCCCAAAAAAGCTAAAGAGGATAGAAAGAAACACTGTTAACTGATGATATATGGAGGGGATAATAATCAATGTAATGAAACAAGCTATATGAAATGTTGAATGTGAAGCTGATGATGTGCCCTGTAAACTTTCACTCAATCCAAAATAAAAACATTTAATAAATTAAAAAATAAAAAATAAAAATAAATAAAAATTAAATGAAACACACAAAATGGATCTCCTAGGCATTCATGAGCTGAAATGGACTGGTATTGACCACTTTGAATCAGATAATCACTACACCAGTAATAAAAAATTGAAGAGGAATGGTGTCACATTCATCATCAAAAAGAGCATCTCAAGATACATCTTGAATTGAAATGCTCTCTGTGATAGAAAAATATCCATACACATACAAGGAAAGCCAGTTAATATAAATATTCAAATGTACATACCACCAGTAAAGCTAATGAGGAAAAAAATTGAAGAATTCTACCAACTTCTTCAAGGAGTCCAGCAAATGTAGTGGATTATGAGCTCAGTTGCTAACCACGAGGTCAGCAGTCTGAATTGACCAGTTGCTCCATAAGAGAAAGATGAAACTTTCTGCTCCTATAAAGATTTACAGCCTCGGAAATCCCATACAAGGTTTCTATGAGTTGGAATCCACTTGGTGGCACATAACCACCACTAACAACCTCTTCAGTCTGAAATTCATCAAACATGCTATCAAGATGCACTGATCAGTTCTGGTGATTGGAATGTAAAAGTTGGAAACCAAGAGGAAGGATCAGTAGCTAGAAAATACGGCCTTGGTGATAGCAATGATGCTGGAGATCACATGATAGAATTTTTCAAGACCAATGGCTTAGTCACTGAGAATATATTTTTCTACAACATAAATGTAACTACCCACATGGATCTCACCAGATGGACTACATAGGGACCAAATTGACTACATTTGTTGGAAGAGACAATGGAGAGGCTCAATATCATCAGCCAAAACAAGGCATAAGGCCAACTGTGAACAGACCATCAATTGTTTATATGCAAGTTCAGATTGAAGCTGAAGAAAATTGAAACAACACCACAAGAGCAAATACATGACCTTGTGTATACCCTACCTGAATTTAGAGGACATCTTAAGAAGCGATTTGATGCATAAGACACTAATTACTGGAGACCAGGGGAATTACATTAAGAACAAAAACATAACATAAATAAAGCAAAAGGTCATTAAAAGTATTATAATGAAGTGTTCAAAGACTTGGAGTTGGAAAACCAAAAGGGAAGAACAAGCTCAGTATTTCTCAAACTGAAAGAACTAAAGAATAAATTCAAGTCTTAAATTGTGATATTGAAAGACTCTATGGGCAACATATTGAATAATGCAGGAAGCATCAAAACAAAATGGAAGAACCAAAAGAGACCTACAAAAATGTACCATGCTCCTGGATAGGAAGATTTAACATTGTGAAACTGTCAATACTGCCCAAAGCAATTTACAAATATAATGCAATCCCTATCCAGATTCCAATGATATGCTTCAAAGAGATGGAAAAAACAATTACAAACTTTATATGGAAAAGAAAGAGACCCAGGATAAGCAAAACACACTGCTTAAGAAGAAGAATAAGGTTGGAAACCTCTCACTCCCCGACTTCAAAATTTACTACACGGCTACAGTTGTCAAAACAGCTTAGTACTGGTACAATGAAAGATTCATTGATCAATGGAACAATATCGAGAATACAGAAATTAATCCATCTACATACAGTCAACTGATTTTTGACAAAGTACCTAAATATATCACATGGGGAGGTGATAAGTCTCTTCAACAGATGGTGCTGGCAGAACTGGAAAGTGATATGCAAAAGATTGAAACAAGACCTTCACCTCACATCTTATACAAAAACCAAGTCAACATGGAATAAAGACCTAAATGTGAATCCCAAAATTATGAAAGGCCATCAGTGAAAAAATAGGTACAAATGTGAGGGCACTCATACAAGGAATACACAGACTACCAAACATTTTGAAAACTACACAAACAAAAATAGATAAAATAGATGAGTGGGACATACTAAAAATTAAAAACGTATATGCATCAAAAGACTTCACCAGAAGAGTAAAATGGGAACCCACAGAATGGGAAAAAAAATATTTTGCAATGACACATCAAACAAGGGATTCATTTCTAAAATATATAGGAAACTACAACACCTCTACAAGAGAAAGACAAATAACCCAATTAAAAAATGGGCACAAGTCATGAACACATACTTCACCAAGGAGGAGATCCAGGCAACCAAAAAACATATGAAGAAATGTTCATGATCACGAGCCATTAGAGAGATGCAAATCAAAACAGCAATGAGATATCATCTCACACCAGCAATAACAGAAAAATAACACAAAAGCAGAGGGCAATAAATGCTGGCAAGGATGTGGAGAGACTGGGACACTCCTGCACTGCTGGTGGGATTGCAAAATGGTCCAACCACACTGGAAAGCAATATGGCACTTCCTCAGAAGATTGGAAATAGAAATACCTTACGATCTAGCAATTCCTCTACTTGGTATTTACCCACAAGAAATACGAGCCATAACACAGGTAGATATATGCACACCAATGTTCATAGCAACACTATTTACAAAAGCAAAAAGATGAAGACAGCCTAAGTGCCCATCAACTGAAGAATGGATAAACAAACTGTGGTACATACACACAATGGAATATTATGCTACCTTAAAGAATAACAAGGAAGCTGCAAGCCACTGCATAACATGGATGAACCTTGAGAACATTATGTTGAGTGAAATTAGTCAGTCACAAAAGGAGAAATACTGCATAGGACCACTGTTGTAAAAGACTAAGGAAAAGAACCCATACCAAAGGGGGTGCGGATTCTTTGCTGGTTACCAAGATGTGGGGGGTGGGGTGAGGGGAGGGAGGGAAGATGGAGCACAGGGTAGGGAATAGATACAGGATAGTTTGGGTGTTGTGGGGGGGGGGCAATACATCAGAGTGGGGAGGGGAATGGAAGAACAAAGCAAATGGGAGAACAATTAGGCAGGTTTGAATGGGCTAAGTGGGACAGAGGAAAATAAAAATGTATACACAACCTTGGAACAACAGGGCTCTGGGATACAGGGATTGAGACATGGTTGGAATGGGCAAAGGGTGGGATATAATGTTAAGATGCTTGGCTGTCTTTTGAATATTGGTTTCCCTGGCATACCATTATAAAATAGACACGTGAGGGGGAGAGAAAGGAATAGCCAGAAATATCACCATAGAAAGCTTGTAAGTCTGTCTTCTGCCTATAACTTAATGGAAAACTTAAAATGGGGCTACAACGTGCCCAGTGAAGGAGGCTTCCTGTGGAACCTCTGCATTACATAAGACCATGGGTGGAATCCTGAACAGCATCCAAAACCTTCTGAAGTGGGAAATTTCCACTTGAAAGGACAAGCAGACCAGCCCAGTGCGGCTAGAGGAACAGGAGATACTTCTTGAAAGAAAGACTGACAAGAAAAATACAAAACAATATAGGAAGACCTACTGATTACTACAAAAACAAGCAAGTTGCTCGCCCAGGAGACAGCAAGGCAAGTGGTCAGGTCCCCTCAGGACAAACACCCTTCTAAGACTAAGACTCAATGGGAATACACTCTCTGACTAGTAACCAAGTTCCTCACTGGTAAGAGGAAGTAAGGGAAAAACAGCAATGAAGCTGTAAGTTAAGCCCTACAATGTTCAATAGACTCCTGTGAACCTGGGTGGAGACCTGGTTGTCCAGCAGTGTGGCAAGACCTGGGGACTCTTGGGCCTAGAGTCAGTGACATAGCCACAGAGGACTACAGTGGAGAGTGAAGCATCCACTGATAAGAAGAGAGGGCATATGCACAAGAACACTCACACTTGCAGATAATACCCACTTGACCTGGCTTAAATGACTGGATGATCAGAGCTCAACTAGAAGAAGAAAGAAGAGGGAAAAAAGAGTAATCTGATACAATTTAATGAACTTGACCTACACCTATGGATGCAGTAGCTCAAAAGAGGGAACAAATCTTTACAACGAGGATCATTCCCATTCCCTTCATACACAGAGTAGACAGGAATGGGCAACTTGGACATGGGTTACCATAAATGGGGGGCTACAAAGGCAAGAAGTGACAGGCTTACAAGCTTTCATGATGGAGCCTAGATCCAGAGGGCATGGAGGAAGGTAGAATCTCCACTGAGTAATATCCAATCTGTCTAGGCGAGGCTGATAAAAGGAGATGTGGATTGTTCTCTTGTGATACAATAGTGAATAATTGTTATCAGGACTGATTGGGAGGGTTGGAAATGTAAAGGTAGACATTTTGTAGCAAGGAGGGAAGTGATTGACTTCTCAGTCTAGGAGCGGAGGTCCCTGGGACCATCAAAGGAAAAGAATGGAGAGCGGGACCCTACCCAGAGAAGCAGTGATGCCAGAGATGGAGGCAGAGACGATGACGTGGGGAGATGGAGCAGCTGGGGACTTTAGACCCAAAGAGGGAGAGGGGCTGTGTGCTGATGACCAGGGGGCAGGCTTGCAGGGTATACCCTTTGGTTGTTTGATGATGTATGGAGGGGACTGTAACCATGGCAATGAAACAATATATGATAGGATGAATGTAAAGCTAATGTTCTCCCATGTAAACTATCACATAATTCACAATAAAACATTAAAGAAAAAAACAAGAAAGAAAGAAAATGGAAGGAATACACAGCCACTGTATCAAAAAGAATAGGCCAATATTCAACCATTTCAGCCAGTGGCATACGACAAAGAATTGATGGTATTGAAGGAAAAAGTCCAAGCTGCACTGAAGGCACTGGCAAAAAAGAAGGCTTCAGGATTGATGAGTTACGAATTGAAATGTTTAAATAAATTGATGCAGTGCCAAAGGCTCTTACTCCTCTATGCCAAGAATTTTGGAAGCTAGCTACCTGGCCAACCAATTGAAAAGAATTCATATTTGTGTCCATTCCAAAGAAAGGTGACCCAGCAGAATGTGGAAATCACTGAACAACATTATTCGTATCACATGCAAGTAAATTTTACTGAAGATAATTCAAAAGCTGTTGCAGCAGTATCAACAAGTAGTGGTGGTGGTGTGCCATGGAGTCAGTTAGGACTCACAGTACTCCTGTACAGGGTTTCTGAGGATATAAATCTATGGGAGCAGAAAGCCTCATCTTTTTCCTGTGGAACAGCTGGTAGTTTCGAACTTCTGACCTTGAGGTTAGCAGCCTGATTCGTAACCACCATGCTACCAGAGCTCCTTGCTTCAACAAGTTCTTGTTGTTTTAAGTGCCATCGAGCTGGTTCCGACCCATAGTGATCCTGTATAGGATGTCTGAAGAGCATCTGGTGAGCCTGAACCACTGACCTTGCAGTTCAAACAGCTTTGCAGTCTGGCGCATTAACCCACAGTGCCACACCAGATTCAGAAGAGGAAATGGCATGAGGGATATCATAGCCAACATCAGATGGATCTTGGCTGGAAGAAAACACCAGAAAGATGTTTACTTGTGCTTTATTTGACTCTGCCACGGCATTAGACTGTGTGGATCAGAACTAACTGTGGACAACATTGTGAAGAATAGGAATTCCAGAACACTTCATTGTTCTCATCAGAAACTTGTAAATACATACTGAATGGCTTTAATTCAGGAAAGGTGTGTGTCAGGGTTGTGAAGAACACTTCATTGTTCTCATCAGAAACTTGTAAATACATACTGAATGGCTTTAATTCAGGAAAGGTGTGTGTCAGGGTTGTATTCTTTCACCATACTTTTTTCAATTTGTATGCTGAGCAAATAATCTGGGAACCTGAATAGTATGAAGAATGTGGCATCAGGATTGTGGGAAGACTCATCAACAACCTGAGATATGCAGATGAAAAAAATCTTGCTTGCTGGAAGTAAGAAGATTTGAAATACTTACTGACAAAGATTATAAAGACCGCAGCCTTCAGTACACATCGCACTGTAAAGAAAACAAAAATACTCTCGACCAACAAATAAAATCATGATAAACAGAAAAGTTTGAAGTTGTCAAAGACTTCATTTTACTTTGATCCACCATCAGTGTTCATGGAAGAGACAAGAAAATAAGGACATATTGCATTTGGCAAATCTCTGCAAAAGACCTCCTTAAATGTTAAAGAGCAAAGATGATTTTCAGTTGCTGCATGTGCATGTGAAAACTGCACAATGAATATGGAAGACCAGAAAAGAATCTATGCATTTGAATGATGGTGTTGGAGAAGTATATTGAAAGTAGCATGGACTGCCAGAAGAACAAACAAATATATCTGGAAGAAGTATAGCAGCAGATTGCTCTTGTAATTTTGGATCAGTCTCTGAAGAAATACATAATGTTTGGCAAAGTGGAGGGTCAATAAAAAAGAGGAAGACCTCCAAGTACAAATGGATTGGTACAGTAGCAGTAGCAATGGGCTCAAACATAACAATTGTGACGATGGCACAGGACCTGGCAGTGTCTTGCTCTGCTGTACATAGGGTCACTAAATAGTGGCATTGATGGCACCTAAGAATAAATTCTGGTCTCCTTCCCCATTTATATTCTGCATCTTGCAATAAGTACGTACCAACACTCTCATTTTCCTGAGCTGTTGCTTTTGCCGCTAAATGCTGTCGAGTCACTTCTGACTCATAACGACCCTGAATAGGTTTTCAGGGGAGCGGCTGGTGAGTTTGAACTGCCAACCTTGTGGTTCAAACTGACTTTGTGGCCTAGTGCTTTATCCTACAGCTAGCCAGTATGATATCTTATCTGCTGTTCATGTATTTCAAAACTGCTTGCAAACAGAATGGCAAAATAGCATTATTTCCCAGCTTTTAATAAGTTTCCCATTTCCTTTGATCTTGGTGAGATTTTTTGTTCTTTCTTTTGTAGTTTTATATAAAAGTGATATAAAAAATTAAAATTGCAAATATTTCTTTTCATTTCATCCTAATCAGTAAAACTTGTGGAACTTCAAAGGCTTTTAGCCAAAAGAAAGAAGCGGAATCTATCATTTATTTTTGGAATAAGCAGTTCCCAGTTAATTTGCTCATTAATTTCATGACTAAATGTGAACAGGGAGCACTGGAAGTAGTATTGATGACTCATCACATCAGAACGTTTCCCATACTCAACCTCATCCCCTTCCCTCTGTCAAAGAAGTCTGGTTTCTTTGGGGCAGTGTACCACGGTCAGGATTGAGTCCTTAGTTCTCCCTACCTCTGCTCTTGCTCCCCATCTCTTCCTTTCACTCCATTCTCTAGTCAAATGCACTTGTCTAACTTCCAAAAGCAGGCCGATTGCTCCACCACTCCTCCGTTGCCTTCCCCATCTCAGTTAATGGCATCCTCTTCTACCCAGGTACTCGAGCCAAATACCTTGGAGTCAGTACTCCCTATTTCCCTCTCATTGGTAAGTACTACAGGTGCTACCTTCAGACTTCATCCAGAATCTGACCACTTGATGCCACCTCCATCGCTTTCCCCCAAGTCCAGTCTACCATCCTTCTTCACCTGGACCAGGGTAATAGTGCCTTTGTTCGTCTCTCCACTCCTACTCTCTTATCATCTATTTTCCATCCAGCAGTCAAGGTGGTCCTTTGAACCATCCCCTGCAGTGGCTTTCCATGCAACTGCTGTTGTCACTTTCTATCAAGTTGGCTCTGGCTCCTGACAACTTTATATACACATATGGTGGTGGTGGTTACGTGCCATGGAGTCGGTTCCAACTCACAGCAACCCTGCATAGGGTTTCCAAGCTGCAAATCTTTACAGAAGCAGAAAGCTTCATCTTTCTTCCACAGAGCAACTGGTAGATTTGAACTGCTGACCTTGTGGTTAGCAGCCCAGCATGTAATCCACTACACTACCAGGGTTCCTTTATACAAAACAGAACAGAACAAAATGTTGCTTGCCCTGGTGCCATCTTCATTATCCTTGGTATGTTTGAGTCCATTGTTTGGCTCTTGTTTCCTTCCATTCTAGGGAGAATCACCTCCAAAGTCCCCACTACCTGATCTGGTCCCTGTTTACCTCTGATCGAACTCTGTTTCTGTCATCCTCTGCTTTTTCTCCAGTGCTTTCCTTTCTGCTCCTAAACATGGCAAATTCCTTCCTACTTGAGGGCCTATACCAGTCTTTCTGCTTAGAATTCTCTCTCCTCAAATCCTAACAGGGTTGCAATTTTTAATCATTGAGGCCTCAGCTTAGTGTCATCTCTTTTGAGAGGACTGATATTTTCTTTTCTCACCTACATCCCTGATTCCTATTATCCTGCTCTGGTATCCTTATGGTGACTTTGCTATCTGAAAACACTTTATCTTTTGTTTGCTTTGTAAATTTGTCTGCCACACTGCACTGGAATGTGAGCTCCAAAAGAACTGGAAACTTGCTGGTCATGTGCACTGATGTACCCCAGAGCCCACAACAGTTCCTAACAATGTTATAGCTGCCCCTGACCATAGCATACTCACCACCTCCACCTGGCTCTTATACTCATCCTCAGCTCTCAGCCATGTCTATTCTTTCCACTTCCAGAATCCGTTGAAAGTCATGGAAATTTCCCTCCTCTGTGGAATCCTGTCACCTTCACACAAACACCAGGCTATTTATCCTTGCTTCACCCACCAGTACTTTTCCATCTGCTGTCCATATTCCACAAATTGATAGAAATGCCCTTTCTCTTCATTTTGATGGGGTTAAGGAGGATGAGTTTGAACCACAAATTGGTGGTTCAAGCTCACCAGCTGCTCCTTGGCAACCCTATGCAAGGCCACTATGGATTGGAACCTACTCAACGGCACTTAACAACAACAACATAGGAGTCCTGGTGTGATGCTGTAGGATAAGCACTGGACTGCTGATGAAAAGGTTCAAACCCACCAGCTGTCCTCAGAAACCCTATACAGTTGGAACTGACTCAACAGCTCACAAAACAATGAGGAGGAACTACACGTTCAGGTTGCTGTCTTCATGAGCTAGCTCTCAGTACACAGAATTTTGAAATAATTATACCTACTAAGATTTATTGTTCCCAATAAAGAATAAAGCATTTCAGATTAGAAATAACCCTAAATACAGAAAAAGTTCAGTGCTTAAATATATTCAATGCAATGTTATTCACAGCAGTAAAAAAAAAAAAAAAAAATCAAATATAGCAAAAGTTCTCTACAATAAGGAAATGATGAAGTACCCAGTGGGCCCTTAGATAACACCTTTCATACTGATTCTCTTACAGCCCACCTGTCCCATACCTGACAAGCTAAGTTCCTGTTCACTAGGCCCCGGGACAGTAGTTTTCTGTTATCCCCCCTTCCTATCTCTCTCAAGTATGAGAAAGTCCTTTATTCAAAGAAATCTTGAAAATGACCCAAATGTAAAAGAAACAAAAGCAACTATCCTCTGGTGCAGTTCCTTGAAGCAAATTAGAAAACACCATCTGAAGCAATTTATGGACAAAACAGTTTTTTTCCCTGTCTTGGTTTTACCATGTTGGCTCTTGATACTTACCAGGCACACTATGTTTGTGCTGTTGAGGTAGGCTGGACACCAGGCTGACCCAGAGGCAGCATGAAAGAGACCACCACATATGATGTTCAGGTTGTACATACAAGAATTCTAACATACATGAGAGTGTGCCGGGGCAGGCTGGGGGAGACTCTGTCTCCAGGTCAGGTGCTAGAGCAGTCAGCTCAAGCTTCTCCTCCAAAACCACCACAGCACAACAGCCATGCCATACAGAGAGTATGAGATCACACTCGCTTTACACACACACCAGTGTGGGAGTTCACACTGGTCCAGTAGTGTTTCCAGCATCCTGGGAGAGCACATCTCCCACATACCCATGGCTCTTGGAAAGCCCAGTTCCTCCCCAAACCTGACTCTGAATGAATCCTAGCAGACTCAGCTAAATCATTCATGAGGCCTATTACAAAATGAATTCCCTCTTTTCGTGGGCCCATTCCTGTCCAACCCATGACAAATGATACATTTCAATCCTATGTAGGGATGTACTCAGGTCCTAAATGGGGATGAACAAGAGGACCCTGTTGAATTATCCACCTAACAGACAATGGGGCTGACAACCACCACCTTATCCCATTCTGAGGTACTCACAGAACACAATTCTCCCTATAGGAGGCAATAGCAGAACACAAGCTCCCAGCCCTGCTCCTTTGTGGGCAAAAGAAACACCCCTTAAAAAACATGAACTCAAAGATAAAATTATGAGACATTTCTAGATGGCAGCTGCAGAGTATTAAACCCCAAAGAGTATAGTCTGGGTAACTGCACTGGTCACTCCCAGGACCCTGGGAAGGGTTCACAAGGACCATATATTCTATGGCATGTTAGCCCCAATGAGGGCCTGGTCCCTGCAGCTGCTTACTGGGGCTTTGTAAAGCTGACCTGCAGAGGAAAAGGGACATATCAGAGCCACACACCTGATTCTTAATGGGAGAGACCAGCTCTGACATCCACAGATAGGAAAAAGAAACAATGCACTGAATCACCAGTAAGGCCAATTTAAACTGGTGTTTACTGATTATACCTCAGAGTCTGCCCCACCTCCCTTCTGGGCTATACCAGGCCACTTCACATGGCTGGGCAAATCAGCCCCCAGAATCTCCAGGCACAGCTGCTGCCTGGATTGTTTAGATAGTACCTAGATGCTTTATATTTTTTTTTAATTGAGGAAAAGGTGTCTTTTTATCATTCACACGGGACTCCATTTGGGCTAGCAGCAGCCCTGTGAAACACCCTTTTGGTTGAAAGACTAAAAGTAGATGAAGGAGAAAACATTGTTTTATTTTATTTTTAGCACTCTGGAAATGACTTCCAGAGTTTTCATTCTTACGCTTTCCTGCTGTTAATCTAAAACTGTGACCTGAAGGTATGGGTTAACTAAATCGGTGATGTTTTTTAACCTTAAGAAAGATCAAAGCAAATTTCACAAAGAAAGAAGTTTATAAATGAATAGCTCATTCAAATAATAAAGAAAGGTTTGGCAGGTAAAGGGCTTGGAAGTCATCATTACTGTCCTCACAACAAGAAAAAAGCTAAAAAAATGTCAATTATCAACTCAGATCCATCAGAGAATTGAGGCCATTCCTATCCTCACAACAAGAAAAAAGCTGGAAAACCATCAATCAACAACTCAGCTCCATCAGAGAATTGAGGGCATGGGTGACTTTCACTCCTAAAACAGACAGGCAGACTGATAAAGAGACACATCACTTAACTTAACGGGGAGCAGAAATCACCAGCGGGCCTCTTCATCAGGAGGTGGTGTGCCGTGGAGTTGGTTCCAACTCACAGTGACCCTGTATTGGGTTTCCGAGGCTGTCAATCTTTATGGGAACAGAAAACCTCACCTTTCTCCTACAGAGCAGCTCCATTCAAGCTGTTGCTCTGATGGTCAGCAACTCAACATATGCTACCAGAGCTCCAGATCCCATCAGATAGGAATACTAACAGGGAAATTGACTAATTGCTGGAGACTTGTTGTGGGCTGGTTTGAGAGAGAAAAACTCTTGGAGGTCCAGCCTTAGAGAGCTTCCACACTTCCCAAATCTTACCTCAAAGAACACCACCAGGTTCTGGCTGTGAACCTAGGAGAAAAATCTTGTGCTTCCAGTTGTTGTTAAGTGCCATCGGTTCTCCGGTAGAGAGGGGAAAGGTAACAATTTTGAAAAACTGTTCTGTATTTCCCTGCTTCTCAAGGGAAAGTATAGTAAGTAGGAATATCTGACTTGTCCTTGTATCTTGTGTAAATTTGCCTTCGCTTTGAAGCAATTGAACTAACCCTATTTACAACAAATTCTTCACCACAGTCACCTTCATGTGCAGGAGTGAAATCACTGAAAACACCTGAGCCTTTCCTTGCACTAAAATAAGGCGAAATAACTATATGCATCTGTTTCAACTCACCTACAAATTTGACAAAACAACACACTTAGGAACAGATTTAGTTCGTGATCCTGGGAATGCCTGTACTTTACCAGAGCCTAAGCAACGTGAATTTTCTCAAATTCTAATCAACATGGAGGAAACAAAATACCCAGTCATAGCTCCATCTAGCCTTCCTATTTCACCCAAGTGATGGGGAAAAAGAAAAAAGGAAAAACAAACCTGAGAGTAATTGTGACGGTGCCAACCTAGCAGCACAGGCTCACTAAAAGACTGAGACCTAATCATAGGGTTATAGAATGCCTCCTCTCCTTCCACACTTTACCACCACATCAAAACCAACAGCCCTTACAAGGGATTGCATGGGAAAAAATCCTGGTTCCTCTTATTTATACATCATGCCTAGCTTTCAACAAAAAGGCAAAAATATAGCCTAAACTACCCAGAATGGGGGAGGCTACAGAGGCAAGAAGTGATTGGCTTACATACTTTCAAGAGAGAACCTAGATTCAGAGGGTGTGGAGAAAGGTGGAATCTCCACTGAGTGGTATCCATTCTGCCTAGTCAGGGCTGATAAAAGGAGATACAGATAGGTCCCTTGCGATACAACAGCAAATAATTGTTATCAGGACTGATTGTAAGGGCTGGAAATGTAAAGGTGGACATTTTGGGGCAAAGGGAGGGGAGTGATTAACCTTACAGTCTAGGAACGGAGGTCCCTGGGACCATCAAAGGAGAAGAGCAGAGAACGGAACCCTACCCAGAGAAGCAGTGATGCCAGGGATGGAGGCAGCTACGATGACATGGGGAGTTGGAGTGACTGGAGACTTTGGACCTGGAGAGGGAGAAGCATGGGGTGCAGATGACAGGAGGGCAGGCTTGTGGGGTGTACCCTTTGGTTGGTCGATGATGCATGGAGGGGATTTTTACCCTGGCAAGGAAACGATGTGCGACGGGATCAATGTGAAGCTGATGTCCTCCCATGTGAACTATCATATAATTCACAATAAAGCATTTATATATATATATATATATATATCCTAAAAAGACAGGGCAAGCACCCAAACTAGATTCAGATATGGCAGAGATGTTGGAATTATCATACCAGGAAATTAAAATGATTATGATTAATATGCTAACGGATCTAATGGATAACATTTAAAAACAAATGGGTAATGTAAGCAGGGAACGAAAACTGTAAGAAAGAATCAAAAGGAAAAATTAGGAATAAAGTTGGAACAGAAATGAAGAATGCCTTGAATGGGCTTATAAGTAAACTGGACAAATTGTCAACTCCAAAGTTTGGATCCAATAGCGTTGGAGGAATTGAGTGCAATTCACAAACATCTCAGATAAACAAAGAAAGAGAAGTGTCTTCAATATCAGGAAATAGGCTCCCAGAAACCGGCAGTAAAGAGGGATGGTGTCCTTGGCAAAATCTTTACAAGCAATGTTTATATCCTTTTCCAGCATGCACTTGGGCTATAACCCTCATTGCTCTAGCATTCACGTTAATTCTTAAGGTGATTGAGTGTCCTGATAAATATATGAAAAGGGTTAACTCTCCTGATGTCTGTTTGTTTGAGGAGTTACTCTTTCAGAAGCCACACAAAACAGGACCAGGCTTCAAGTCTAGGCGACCATCAACATCATAACCGAACAAGTAGAGAAGAAGAGTATGTGTGGTGGAGGGGGCAACGGGATGACTCAGGCAGTGCTCAATTCTTTTATCAAGTTCTCAAAATGGTAACACTCATGCTCTCAATCCCCCCTTTGAGGTTGTGTTATTGTTGTTAAGTGCCATCAAGTCTGTTCTGACTCATAGCAACCCTGCATAAGGTGTCTAAGAAGCAGCTGGTGGATTTGAACCGCCAACCTTGTGGTTCAAAATCCAGTGCCTGTCAGAGCATTGGGATGTACTATCTGGTTAGACACCTAGAAGCCTGAGCTAGAAGCAGGGCACATGGAACACAGCAACATATAAAGTTCCCCCCAAAAAAAGAATAATAATAATACAGTAACGAATAAAGTTCTTAGACACGAGAAACTGGGGAGCTGAGGTAAGCCACAAATATCTAACCAAACAAATCTCCCACATTGAAATTATATATTTCTCCCTTACTGTAACTTGATCCACTCACTGTTCAATTCATTTGGAATTGTCAGTCAAGTTGAAACAACATATTATGAACAGTGATTTATGTCTTAACAGAAGATAGTAACTTGGTTTCCTAAAGTTACCTTTTTAATCTGGTCTAGCTCTTTGGCTGAAAACAGCTGTTGCCTGAGGTATGGAATTTTCAGCTTTTGGCACAAGTTAATTTACAAATTTCAGAATCAAGGTCCTATAAAATGGAGTTAAGACTGCACTCTTAGACTGTCTTTACCTATGTGTATGAAATGCCTCTGGATTTACTCCTGCACATTTTTCCTGGTTTACAGATTTTATTGAAAACCCTTTTGGTCACATTTAGATTGATGTGCTTTCTTCTGCAATGGACTGCTCTTTTCAGGTGGCTGCTTGCTTTAGGACAAGCCTCTAATTGCCTCACTTTGATATATTCCCCATGCCTTACTTTAGCACCCAATTTTCAGTGATTTGTTTAGGAAAAGTTAATAGGGAGCAAGAACCCAATTAGAGAACTATATAGTCACTTATGTAACTAAGAACCTCTTGTTGTTGTGAAGTGCTGTCGAGTCAGTTCCAACCCATAGGGACCCTGGATAGGGTTTCCAAGGAGCAGTTGGTGAGCTTGAACCGCCAACCTTGTAGTTCAAACGGTTTTGCAGTCTGGCACATTAACCCATAGCGCCATACCAGGTGGCAATAGTTGTAAGTATTAGTAATGCCATCAGTTACTTTTTTTTATGGTGGCAGATACATTTCAATGCTACTTATTCTGTATTGAGGCAATATCTCTAATACTTACCTGTTGAGAAAAATCCAACTTTCACAGACCCTAAAAACAGGTAATAGTAACATGAAAGCAAATATTTTATAACAAAAAGTAATACATGAAGTCCAATTGTTTTGTCTCTACTCATGTGATCCTGTTCTATGATCTTGGGATAAGCTGTCTGCTTCCTATACAGTCATCTACTTCTGGTCACCAACCAGGTAACCTAAAGTTTAATGTCCACTGATGTCCCTCTCAGGTCCTGAGCACATGGGACTAAAGAGACGCTAATAAAATGCATTAGCCTGGTCTAACACAGCACATTTGTCAGGTCTCTATTAACAGCTTTAAACTGAGATGTTACATTTGTGACTGCTTTTATTACTAACAGATGGAATCTTCTTATAGAGAATCTACCCTTGGAATATATTCTGCAAAAGGGGATGGCCTTGAAACTGCTCAGTGTTTTTTAAAAATAAGGATGCATCTGCTCTTGTATTAACCAAATTCAGAACTTGGTTGTTCACTTTGGACCAATGTATTCTGACCTTTTACATGGAGTTTCTAATCCCCTGTAGGGTTCTGACCTGTGGGTGATTTTAGCTCTCATCCCTGTTCTCTAGGGACTAGTGAGGTTAACTCAGAAGCAAGGTGAACTTCTTGACTGGGGGTTAGTAGGACCCAGAGGGACTTTCTCTCCTGCAAGCCCTCTCAGCTTTACCCAGGTCGACTGTTACCAGCTGCTAGGTAGAACTTCATGTCTGCAGAGTGGAGGAACCAAGTCGTTCTTTCTTTCTTCTTCTATTTTGTGGCGTCCAGCCATTTACCTAGTTCCTGGAGGTGATAGCCATGGCCAAGCAAACTGTCATCCCTCTCTTTTTAACTACAGATAACAAAACTCAACAGAACCATAATAAACTTACAACAATGTTGTTGTTGTTAAGTACCGTTGAGTCGATTCCAACCCATAGTGACCCTGTATAGGGTTTCCAAGGAGCAGCTTGTGAGCTTGAACCACTGACTTTGCAGTTCAAACGACTTTGCAGACTCCAACTTACAACAGTATCCTTCAAAAGTGAAACAAACAGTCAATA
>NW_006408649.1:8011373-8035693 GCF_000296735.1 Chrysochloris asiatica | reverse complement strand
GACCCTGTATAGGGTTTCCAAGGAGCAGCTGGTAAGCTTGAACCATTGACCTTACAGTCCAAATGACTTTGCAATCTGACACAGTACATCACAGTGCCACACCAGGGCTCTTAAAGTGTAAGGGAGCAGAAAGCCTTATCTTTTATTCACAGTCCCTCCGGTAGTTCTGAACTGCTAACATTGAGAACTGCAGTCCAACTCACAAGCACTACTGTTGTTGGTTGGTTGGTTGGTTATGTGCCATGGAGTCGGTTCTGACTCATAGCGATCCTGTACAGGGTTTCCAAGGCTGTACATCTTTACGGGAGCAGAAAGCCTCATCTTTCTCCTGCGGAACAGCTGATAGTTTCAAACTGCTGACCTTGCGGCTCACAGCCCAATTCGTAACTACTACGCTACCAGAGCTCATTGGTTGTCATTAAGTCAGTTCTAACTCATAGTCACCCTATGCAAAACAGAACCAAACACTGCCCTATCCTGAGCCATCCTTACAATTGTTGTTACAATTTGAGCCCACTGCTGCTACCACTGTGGCAATTCATTTCATTGGGGGTTATCCTCTTTTTTTGCTGACCCACCATTTTACCAAGTATGATCTCCTTCTACAGGACCTAATCCTTCCTGATAACATGTTCAGTGTATGAGACACGAAGTCTTGTCTTCCTGGCTTCAAAGGAGCATTCGGGCTACACTTCTTCCAACACAGATTTGTTTGTTCTTCTGCACTTCATGGTACTTTTAATATTCTTCTCCAATACCATAATAGAAATGCATCTATTCTTCCCCAGTCTTCCTTATTCATTGTGCAAATTTCACATGCATATTGAAAATACCATAGCAAGGGTCAGGCGTAACTTAGGCCTCAAACTGACACCTTTGCTCTTGAACACTTTAAAAAGGTCTGTGCAGCAGATTCACCTAATCCAATATGTTGTTTGATTTCATGACTGCTGCTTCCATGAGCGTTGATTGTAGTTCCAAGCAAAATGCAGTTTTTGACAACATTAATCTTTTCTCTATTTACTGTGATGTTATTTATCAGATCAGCTGTGAAGAATTTTGCTTTATTTACATTGAGGTACAATCCATACTTAAGGCTGTAGTCTTTAAACTTCATCAAAATTTTAAATCCTCTTCACTTCTAGCAAACAAGGGTGTGTCATCTCCATTTCGCAGGTTGTTAATGAATCTTCCTCCAATCCTGATGCCATGTTCCTTTTCATCTAATCCAGTTTCTCAGTTTATTTTGCTCAGCATATAGATAGAATAGTATTGTGAAAGAAAATAACCCTGGTGCACACCTTTCCTGATTTTGAACTATGAACACAATTAAGTGTTCTGGAATGTCCATTCTTCTTGATGTTATTCATAGTTAGTAATGATCCACATAGTCAATTACCTTTGCATAGTCAATAAAACACAGGCAAACATTTTTCTGATAGTTTCTGTTTTTAGCCAAGATGCATCTGACATCAGCAGTAATATCCCTAGTTCCACATCCTCTTCTAAATCCAGCATGAACTTCTGGCAGTTCTTTGTTGAAATCATTTTAAGATTATCTTTGGCAAAAATTTACTTTCATGTGATATTAATGATATTGTTAGATGATTACTGCATTGTGTTGGGTCACCTCTCTTTGAAATAGACACAAATACGGATCTCTCTTTAAGAGGTAGCTGTCTTCCAAATTTCTTGACTTAAAGATTAGTGAGTGCCTCCAGGGCTGCATCAGCTTGCTGAACAATTTCAATTTGTATTTCATCTATTGTTGGAGCCTTGAGACTTCTGGCATGATGGGGGACTAGGCAGACTCACTACAACAAAGATATGAAAGACCAAATGAAACAGAGACAGATGAAAATTCTGGAACTCTGAACTCTAGAGGAAAGATTGTAGAAGTGAACAGAGTGATTGTGGAGAGGAGAAACTGAGCAAGGGTGGCAAGACAGGGAGATTGGCTGGTGAACAGCTGGCTAAACATGGCACAACCATCTTAGGAGCAACTTTGGCCACAGAAAGTTGTCTGGCTGAGCAGATTCACACAGGCCACAAGGAAGATGCGGTATCTTCTTTTTCACAACACTCCCCTATTGACCAGAGAGGTAGCAAACTCCTACATTCATCTATCCCTAATGTAAACCTGCTCTCCAGGAGTCCAGAGCCAGGGTTTGAAGCTATGCCAGTGTGAGGTGGGGGCTGTCTCTGCCAGTTTGGTGTGCCACATTGGTGCCTACATTCAGGTGGGCTTGGCTGCAAACCTACAAAACCTGTCGAGTCACCAGATCAGCATTTAAACTGTCACCCTGCCCCCGGCTGTCTTGGGGTCCTAATAGACACTGAAACCAAGTCCATCAAGGGTCCCCAAGAACTACTTCCAAACTGAGTGTCCTGAACATAGATAACACCAAGGCCAATAGGAACTCCCACAACCACCTTACAAGCTCCTTGAATTGCAGGAGTCCCCAGGGATTTCTCCTCTCTATGCCCAACAACTGCACTGTTGTTGTTTTTTGGGGGTTGGGGGCTGGTCATTTTTGTTTTCGTTCTTTTTCCTTTTGTTTCATTGTTTTTAATTTGCCTTTTTTCTCTTCCTTATTCTTATATTTTTATTCCCTTGAATTTTATCCTTTCTAGGAGCTCTGGTAGCGTTGCTGTAAGGAGCTCTGGTAGCGTAGTGGTTACGAATCGGGCTGCGAACCATAAGGTCAGCAGTTCGAAACTACCAGCCGCTCCGCAGGAGAAAGATAAGGCTTTCTACTCCCGTAAGGATTTATACCCTCGGAAACCCTGTACAGGGTTGCTATGGGTCGGAACCGACTCGAAGGCACTTAACAACAACAACAACAACAGGAGCTCTGGTAGCGTAGTGGTTACAAATTGGGCCGCGAACCTTAAGGTCAGCAGTTTGAAACTACGAGCTGTACCGCAGGAGAAAGATGAGGCTTTCTGCTCCTGTAAATATTTACAGCCTCAGAAACCCTGTACAAGGTGGCTATGAGTTGGAACCAACTCCATGGCACATAACCACCATCACCATATCCACATTTGGTTCTCCTTCTTTACTTCTGTTTCTAATTTTCCCTCTTCTTTTTCCCTTTTGATCTTTTTTTTTACCTGAGCTGTATGAGCACAGATACTGTCTCCTTTCAGGTAGGAATGAGAACCCCCATCTCCACACACCCACCCACACCCACACACAAAAACAAAACAGAATAAACAAGAATCTTCCCTCTAACTAGTTTTTTCCAAGGGTTTTACAAATTTCTTCTTTTAATTCTTCTCTTCTATAGCTTTAATTTCCTGTCCCTCGTTTCTCTTATAGTAATTCTTAAGTGTTTCTTTTTTTATTTCCTCCCTTATTTTTCTCTTCTATAGTTTCATTTCCCTGTCCCTCTTTTGTCTTTATAGCTATTATACTCTTTTTCTCTGCTTGTTGCCTGTTTTTATTTCTTTTTTCTCTTTTTTATTGGTTACTTGTTTGTTTATTCTGTTTTGTTTTCTGGAGGGGGTAGGGGGGCTTCACTTTCTTGCCTGAAAGGACACAGCCCCTATGCTCATACAACTCAGTCATAAGCAAACCCCCAGCAACTCCACCCACGGAGCAAGAACCAATATCAGTTCCTACAGCAACTGATTAACAGATAGCAGTCAATATCAGCCAAACCCACCCTGAAGTGAAAAGCATAAACAGCATACGAGAACAGTGTACACACTTCCATTCTCTAACTACATAGACAGGAAGCAGTTGGTAAGAGCCTAAGGACACATCAACAACCAGCAATTAAATACAAATATGTGCACCCTACAATGCCCTCAGAGACAACAGACAATTTTAGCTCATATGAAGAGAATGGCTCAAACAAATGACCAAAATGCAGAGAAATAAAATGATTCTGAGAGGGAAAATTTAATGGAACTAACTGAAAAGAAATTCAAAAGAATGATAGGTACCTTCAATATATTGGCAGGAAAGCAAGAAGAAAACCAGAAAACACTTTAGAAGAATTTAGGAAAACAAGAACAAAAAGACAAAATAAATGCAAATCTGAAAATAATACAAAAGCTTCCATTAGAAATACAGTGGAGAAATACTAAGATTTCAGAAATGGACAATACACTGAAAGGGCAAAGGAGTAGATCTAAAGCAATAGAATCCCAGATTGGTGAGCTTGAAGATAAATCTCTCAATACTAGTATACTAGAAAAACAATCAGAAAAAAGCATGAAAGCATCCAAAGAATGCCTAAGAGTTCTGTGGGACACCAAGAAGAGGAACAATTTACTAGTGATCAGAATTCCAGAACTGGAAGAAAAAAATCAAAAACAAAGAGAAAATTTTCAAAGAGTTGTTGGAAGAAAACGTCCCTAACATCATGAAAGTCAAGAAGATAAGTATATAAGAAGCTGAATGAACCCCAAACAGAGTAGATCCCAAAAGAAAATCACCAAAACATACCATAATCAAACTATTCAAAATCAAAGACAAGGGAATAATCCTCAGAGCATCTTGGAAAAATAAAACGTTTTCTACAAAGGAGAACCAATAAGACTAAGCTCTGCTTTCTCAGTAGAGATAATGCAGACAAGAAGGCAATAGGACAACATACACAAAACTCTGAAAAAAATATTGCCAATCAACAATCACATATCCAGAAAAGCTGTCACTTAAATTGTTACTGTTGTTGCTAAGTGTCATCGAGTTGGTTCCAACCCATAGCAGACCTGTATAGTGTTTCCAAGGAGATGCTGGTGAATTTGAACCACCAACCAGGAGGTTCAAACTGACCTTACAGTCCAGTGTAGTATCCCACAGTGGCACACTAGGATTCCTTAAGTACAATGGTGAAATTAGAACATCTCCTGAAAATAGAAATTAAAAGAATTTGTAATGACCACACCATCTTTACAAAAACATGCTAAAGCGTGTTCTTTGGACTGAGAACTAACAAGAGCAGACAACAGCCCAAGATTACCATACATGGCAACACCACCCAGAACTCAATCTAGATATACAAGTATTTGAAGTAAAACAAACCTACAAGACTAAAAAGAGAGAACAAGAGATATTAAAGTATAATGAAGTCAACTACAAAGTGAAAAGAGAGAATAGCAAAGATGCAAAACTTCCAAAGCACAAAGAAGTCAAGTAGAATTCAGAGTCTCTTCTGATATTCATTTTGGTCTTTTCTTTCTTTCCTATCTTTTAATGACCTTTTACTTTTTCCTATATGATGTTTTTGATCTCATTCCACTACTCTTCTGGTCTTTGGTTACTAGTATCTAATGCATCAATCCTGTTTTTGAAATGGTCTCGAAATTAGGGGGCGATATATGCAAAGTCATATTTTGGTCTTGTCATGGATTTGTTTTAGTTTTCTTTAGCTTCAACCTGAATTAGCATATGAGCAATTGATGGTCTGTTCTACAGTCTGTCCTTGGCCTTGTTTTGGCTGATGATATTGAATTTATCCACCATCTCTTCTCACAGATGTAGTCAGTTTGATTTCTGTATATTCCATCTAGTTAGGTCCACATATACAGTTGGTTTTTATGTTGTTTAAAAATGGCATTTGCAATGAATAAATCTTTCAATGAATAAATCTCTGGTATTGAAAAATTCTATCATGTATCATTTCTATCACCAAGTCCATGATGTTTTCTAATTACTGAACCTTCCTCTTTGTATCCAGCCTTTGCATTTCTATCACCACTAACTATCAATTCATCTTGATTGAATATTTAATCAATTTCAGACTGAAGAAGTTGGTGGAATTCTTCACTTTCATCCTCACTGGCTTCAGTAATTAATGCATAACTTTGAATAATAGTGGTATGAACTGGTCTTCCTTGTAAGGATATGGATATTAGCCTAAAACAGACAGTATTGTACTTTTTGATAGCTCTTGAAATGTTCCTTTTGTCAATTAATGTGGCACCATTCCTTTTCAGTTTGTTGTTCCCAGCATAGTAAACCATGTGATTATCTGATTCACAAATGGCCAATACCAGTCCATTTCAGCTTAGTAATGCCTAGGATATTTTATGCATTCCATTTCATTTTTGACAATTTACAGTATCCCAGATTCATACTTCATATATTCTATGTTCAAATTACTAATGGATGCTTGCAATTATTTCTCCTCAGTTTGAGTTGTGTCCCATTAGTAAATGAAGGTCCCAAAAGTTTTTCTCCATTAACATCATTTTGGTCAACTTTACTTAGAGGAGGCAGCATTTCCCCAGGTATATTTTGAGTGCCTTCCAAACTGAGGAATTAATCTTCTGGTATTATATCTGACACTGTTGCCCTGTTATTCACAATGTTTTCAGTAGACTTCAAACCACAAGGTCAGCAGTTCAAGCCTACCATCCAGTCCATGGAAGAAAGATGAGACTTTCTGCTCCAGAAAAGATTACAGCCTTGGACTCCCTAAAGAGTTGCTGAGTCTGAAACTACTCAACAGCACTTAACAACAACAACCACCACTCAGAAGCAATCAGCCTCTCCTTCTCTGTAGTCTAAGTCCACTGAAACCTGTCCACCATGGGTGATTCTTCTGATCAAAATACTGGTAGTATATCTTCTAGCATCACAGCAAAACACAAATCACCATAGTACAACCAACTGACAGACAAATGGTGGCTAGACAGAAATAGCCCCAAATACAAAGATTACCGTTCTTTTCTGAAAATTGTTATGTATCACACATAACACTTTTGAAACAGTATTCTTTATATGGTAAATGACTCTCTAAGTTAGATTTAAAAGAAAAAAGTTTAGCAACCAAAATTTTAGATTAACAAAATTACGCAATTAACTCTGTGCCTGTTTTTTAGTATTAGGCAAAACATAAAGGGGAACACCAGCATCATGAATTTTCAGTTCACATGAATTTTCAGTTCATATTTCTTTAATTGAATAAAATATCTTTGGCACCTTTTTCTTCCTTTCTTCCTTCCTTTCTCTCTTTATTTCTTTTTCTCTCTCTGTCTTTTTAAAATTTATTTTGTTTTATAGAAGTCCTTTGTGATTTTTTCAGGAAGTTCCAAATTGTGAGGAGCTTATTAGACTCAGGACTTTGTTATGCTAAAACCTTTTCTCTAATGTAGAGTGTATAAGAATAAAGTTAACTCTTTAATTCGGTAGCCAAAGAAAATGTTGTTATCTCACCAGTGAAAAAAACAATTCTTTGTTCCATATTGTTAACATTTTACTAAATTTTTTAACATTGTTTTGACTGCATGTCTTATAATATAATTTAAGAAAATGAACACATTAATTCAGAAGACTTCAAGTGCATACATCTTCTCTATGAAAAGCAAAAGCATGTGAATATTAATTATATATTTGTTAACTTAATTCAATATTATTAAACTTACTTTAGATCTTGATGTTCTTAAAAAGATTCCTACACTATAAAATTGAATTACTGTTGAAAGTTTTTTTTTTTAATTATTTCAAGGTTGGAAACCCTATACAGGGTCACTATGAGTCAGAACTGACTTGAAGACATTTAACAACAACAACAATGATTTTTTCTCAATTTAAAATTGGCTTAAGATTCTTTAAGAATGCCTACACCTAATCAGCTTGCTGCCAATGAGTTTAGTCCCAATCATGGGGACTCTATGGAAGAATATTAGAACTGATGGGAGTTGGGGAAAGAAGAGTTGGGAAAGGAAAAGCTGAGAGGAAGGGATGAACTGGATCTCAAAGAATCTCATGAGTTCAGTTAAGAGGTTTAAATAAGAAAATGTATGCACTAGGGTTGTGTTCTTTCATCATACTTATTTAATCTGTACACTGAGCAAATAATCCTAGAATCTAGATTATATGAAGAAGAATGTGGCATCAGGATTGGAGAAAGACTCATTAACAACCTGCAATGTGCAGATGATACAACCTTGCTTGCTAAAAGCAAAGAGAACTTAAAATATTTACTAATGGAGCTCAAAGACCACAGCCTTCAGTATGGGTTGCACTTCAATGTAAAGAAACCTAAAATCCTCACCACTGGACCAATAAATGACAACATGACAAATGGAGAAAAGATTGAAGTTGTCAAAGAGTTTCATTTTGTTTGGCTCCACTAGAATCCTAGAGTAGCATTATAGTATAATGCGCTGGACTGAAAGGTTGGTTTGAACCACAAGGTCAGTGGTTCAAGCTCACCAGACGCTCCCTGGGAACCCTTTTCAGGGTCGCTATCAGTTGGAACTGACTCCAGAGTACTTAACAACAACAACAACAACCACTATCAACTCTCATGGAAGCAGCAGTCAAAAAAACACATAACATACTGCATTAGGCAAATTGGCTGCACAAGACCTCTTTAAAGTGTTCAAGAGCAAAGATGCCAGTTTGAAGATGGAGGTGCACCTGACCCAAGCCATGTATTTTCAATAGACCCCTATGTATGTGAAAGTTAGACAACGAATAAGGAAGAGCATAGAAGAATTGATGATAAAAGAATTGATGCATTTGAATTATGGTGTTAGAGAAGAATATTAAAAGTACCGTGGACTACCAAAAGAACAAACAAATCTGTGTTGGAAGAAGTATAGCCAGAATACTTCTTAGAAGCCAGGATGGCCAGATTTGTCTCTTATACTTCAGACATATCAGGAGGGACCAGTACCTGGAGAAGGACATTATGTTTGGTAAAGTGGAGGGTCAGCAAAAAAGAGGAAGACTCCCAAAAAGATGGATTGGCACAGTGGCACCAGCAATGGGCTCAAGTTTAAGAACATTTGTGAGCATGGTACAGAACTGAGCAGTGTTTCATCCTGTTGTTCTGTTGTGTATAAGGTCTCTATGAATTGGAACTGACTCAATGGCACCTAACAACAACAACATGGTCATGGTACCTTTTTAAAATCACCTTGGCAGCTGTGTGGCAATGGGCTCAAGGAGCCTGGTTAAGAGTCCTTTGCGGTGACCTAGGGAGAGGTTAAGGTAGCCCCAGTGGTAGTCTCACAATAGTTGAGATGGGGAAAAAAAAGTCATATTGTACAGATTAGACTGACAGGACTTGCTGATGGGTTGAATCAAGGAGGTGAGAGAAAGAGAGACATTAAGAACTCTGCCTAGATTTTTTACTTGAGCTCTTGTGTCATTTATTGTTATTAAGTGCCATCAAGCCGGTATCGACTCATAGCGCCCCTATGCACAACAGAACAAAACACTGCCTGATCCTGGGCCAACCTCACAATCGTTGCCACACTTGAGTCCACTGCTGCTGCCACTTTGCTAATCCATCTCGTTGGGGGTCTTCCTCTTTTTCTTTGACCCTCCACCTTACCAAACATGATATCCTTCTCCAGAGACTGGTCCCTCCTGACAATATGTCCTAAGTACAAAAGATGAAGTTTGGCCATCCTGGCCTCCAAGAAGCACTCTGGCTGCACTTCTTCCAACACAGATCTGTTTGTTCTTTTGGCAGCCCGATACATCATTTGATTTCTTGACTGCTGATTCCATGAGTGTTGATAGTTGATCCATGAAGAATGAAGTCCTTGACAATGTCAATCTTTTCTCTGTTAATAAGAATGTTGTATGGAGCAGCTGGAGACTTTAGATCCAGAGAGGGAGAGCGACTGTGTGCTGAAGACCTGGGGGGTATGGGGGAAGGATTGCAGGGTATACCCTTTGGTTAGTTGATGATGCATGGAGGGGAATGTAACCATGGCAATGAGACAATATACAATAGAATGAATGTAAAATTAATGTTCTCCCATGTAAACGACCACATAATTCACAATAAAACATTTAAGAAAAAAAAAAAAAGAATGTTGTTTATTGGGCCAGTGGTGAGGATTTTTGTTTTCTTTACATTGAGATGCAATCCATACCAACGGCTGTGCTCTTTGATCTTCATCAGTAAATATCTTAAGTCTTCTTCACGTTCAGCAAGCAAGGTTGTATCATCTGCATTATCACAGGTTGTTAATGAATCTTCCTCCAATCCTGATGCCATGTTTTTCTTCATAGAACCCAGCTTCTCAGATTATTTGCTCAGCATATAGGTTGAATAAGTATGGTGAAAGAATACAACCCTGTCACACACCTTTCTTAATTTTAAACCATTCAGTGTTTCCATGTTCTGTTCAAACAACTGCCTCTTTGTCCATGTCCAGTTCCTCATGAGCACAATTAAGTGTTCAGGAATACTCATACTTCACAATGTTGTCCATAGCGTGTTATGAGGCACACAATCAAAAGCCTTTGTGTAGTCAATAAAGCACAGGTAAACATCTTTTTGGTATTCTCTGCTTTCAGCCAAGATCCATCGGACATCAGCAATGCTATCCCTCATTCCACGGCCTCTTCTGAATCCGGCTTGAACCTTTGGAAGTTCTCTGTCAATGTATGCTTGCAGCCGTTTCTGTATTACCTTTAGCAAAACTTTACTCGCATGGGAAATCAAAGAGATTATCTGATGATTTCCGCATTCCATTCGGTCACCTCTCTTTGGAATGGGCACAAATATGGATCTCTTCCAGTTAGTTGGCCAGATAGTTGTCTTCCAAATTTCTTGGCATAAATGAGTGAGTGCTTCCTGTGCTGCCTCATTTTCTTGAGAGATATCAATTTTGATTCCACCAATTCCTGGTGCTTTGTTCTTTGCCAATTTCTTCAAAGGCACCACAATATGACAAACTGACAGATGAGTGGTGGTCCAACTCATAGAGACCCTGTATTGGGTTTTCCGAGGGTAGTTGGTGAGCTTGAACTACCAATGTTGCAGTTCAAACTGATCTTGGACTTGAGTGCTTTTCCTACAGTGCCACAAAAGACAGGGAGAAATAGATGGGGAGCTGGTGGAGAATTTTATTGAAATATCAGGCAGGCTGTTGGATACATAGTCCATGAATTTTACGAGAGGAACGATTATAGCCCTATTTCCTAAATGTGGAAATGAGGCTAAGAGAGGACCAAGGAACTTGTCACACTTGCTAATTATAGTGAAACTTGTACTTGAACTCAGTTCTACCTCTAAACAAGTTAGAAATGAGCTATTTTGCATAATGAACTTTTTCAAATAGCTGATCTACCCTTTTAAGAAGTAAAACACACACTTGATTTTAAAATGTGATGGAAATGTAGGTGGTACAAATCACAGATCTATATACCATGCTAATGGAGGATTTCCTCTATTGCTCACTAGCAAGTAAGAGTGCCAGATCCCAGGTTTTCCTGAGATGTACTTGGCCCACACTTATTGCCCAGACTGTTGTGCTTTTAACCTGGACTACCGAGAAAAATGACTTAAAGCAGATCCATCTGCCTTCCACCATGTCCTCCATTTTTGCCCATCACTGCTGCTAATTAGAAACAATAGGCTCGCCTCACTATTGCCAATTACTGTTACTAGTGTCTAAGATTTTTGGCTTCTAATGCAAGTGTGAAAACAGTTTGTACTCAACTATGTGCTAGACTACAAGATTAGTTTGAACCGCAAGGTTGGCGGTTCAAACCCACCAACCACTCCTTGGAAACCCTACCATAGGATCGTTATGGGTCAGAACTGACTTGACGGCACTTAGCAACAACCAATCTAAAAGTTGGTGTTTTGAATTTGCACAGTGTAGTGCAGAAGAAAGGCCTGGCAATTTGCTTCTGTGAGGATCATGGCCAAATAATAATCATAAAAATCACCCTGTGGAGCAGTTCTACTCTCTAACATATGAGGTTACTATGAGTCGGAGTCAAATCAAAGTAACTTTTTTGTTGTTGCTTATTTTTAAATATAAGATGTGACATCAGAAATAAAAAAAACTAAGCCTGTTAAAAAACATAAAGTAAGATAGTTTGGTGATAAGGGCCAGATTCCGTAAGTTTGCCTTATGGAATTGAGTCAGCTGTTTTGGCTACAGGGTCTTCTGGGTACAGCCCCATAATCAAAGGGTTACCTAGAAGTCTGATGTCTGGGTAAACAGGAGGTTGCAGAACTGAGTTTAAGGAGCTCTGATAACATGGTAGTTACGAATTGGGCTGTGAACCACAAGGTCCATAGTTCGAAACTACCAGCGGTTCCTCGATGAGGCTTTCTGCTCTCGTAAAGATTTACAGCCTCAGAAACCCTGTGCAGGGTCACTATGAGTTGGAACCGACTCCATGGCACTTAACAACAACAACCCTCCCCTCTTTACTTATGAAAAGAATTCCAACTTCTTGTAGGTGTCAATGTCTCTAAATAGGTGATTCTCCAGTCATACTTGTGTCCAGCGGTGGCCATATGACATAATAGTACTGAACACTAAAATGTAGGCTAAATTCCCTCCAGAAAGGGAATACTCTTGGTGACTTTGACCTTTCCCCTTCTTCCTGCCTGAAACCTAGGGCCTAGGACACAGAATGAATGAGACAAGAAGACAATGAAGTGGCCAATGTGCCAAGGAGAACAGGACAGCCATGGTGGCGTTCCATACAAGGTTGTTCCCACCTGCAAACAGTAAAATTTCCAAATTACCATTTCCATCAGGCATGGGGATTCTATTTTAGAGAATTACTAGCATCTCAAAGAAATAAAAGAGGGCACCACAGCTATTAAATAAAAATAAACCAGAATGACTGTTGATATTTTAAAGAAAACCACACAATAAAAATCACAACTAAGGACACACTAAGAGTCCTGGTGTGGTGCTGTGAGTGCAAAGCCATTTGAACTGCAACATGGGTGGATCAAGCTCACCAGCTGCTCCTCAGAAACCTATGCAGGGTTGCTATGGGTCAGAACCAACTCAATGGCACTTAACAACAACAACAAAAAGCAAATATAATCCACAGTGTGAAAAATAATAACAAGTGATTATAGTAGAAGAAATGATATTGGGGTGAGGTGGGATACAGCCAAGGCTAGGAAGAGAGAAGGTTCAAATTTGGAGATAAAATTTACAGAGACAGTCACCAAGACACTGTCTCATAAAAATTTTAAACCGCAAAGAAAAGGATAGAATTCAGCAATCATCTTAGCAGAAAAGATAGGTTCCAATTAAAGACGTATGAATCATAGCAGCAACTTTGATATCTCCAACTAGCTAACTCCCCAAAGACAAAAGAAATGTATCTATAGGCGCTGGCACAGCAGAAAATGGTGTGCTCTGAGAATTAGTTACCCAAATAAGTTGTTATTCATAGCTAACGTTACAGCATGACATTCTTATCCTTACATGGCTCTGTAAAACAAGGGATCAGAGCTGCAAATAGACCCCCCTCTGTATCAGAACTTAATATGCACTAAAATGCATTCTACCAAACACTGGAAAAACAGAAGATTATTGAGCTAGGATTATACATAGAGCTAGGATTACTGTATAGCAACATGAATAGAGAGTTTATTTAGCACCACATCTAGCATCATACTTCAAAATAGACTCCAGATAACGAAAGAGTTAAATAATTATAAGTGCGTGAAATTAGAGGGAACCTGGCTAAAAATAGATTTGAATATCTATCTCAACTTGAGAGGGAGGCTAGCTCCTTTAAAATGGAATCAATAGAAGATACTTCAATAGAAAGAGTATTTGACTATTCAGTTGGAAATTTCCATAACACAGTATATAAATAAATAAAATCTAAGATTTTAAATTCTATTTAACTAGGACCTTCTGGTGAACTCCTGGTGTGGCACTGTAGGATCAGCCCTGGACTGTGAACCACAAGGTCAGCGGTTCAAACCCCTTACAGTGTCATTATGAGTTGGAACTGACTCGAGCACTTAACAACAATGATGATATATTGGATGGCATAAATATTTAACACACTTGCCTGCTAACTGAAAGTTTGGCGGTTCAAGTCTACCAAGAGGTGTTGAAAAAGTGGCCATTGAAAACCCTATGCAGCACAGTTATACTCCAACACACATGAGTTGAATTAATGGCAGCTGGCTGGTTTATAATGTGTTAAGCACCTATTCGGTGTCAGGTACTACTAGGCACTTTCTACACAATCGCTTTTAATCTTTGACAGCCCTTAAAGGGGTATGATTACAGTTTTACAGATGAGAAAAGGGTTTTACCAATCAGAGCTAGGGTTTGCCTGGGTCAGTCTGACTTTTAACCCTACTTCCTCCTATTAGAAGAGAACAGGCAGGAAAAACTGGCAAATGTCTGTACATAGGGTGAGCTCATTCAAATAAATTAGAAAAATCACCAAGGTATTCTGACAGTCATGGAGACAAAGAGTCCACTGGCAGAAGGTTCCATAAAAGATACAGGTGTGGGGCAATGTAAGTTCTGGAGACCTCCACCGACCTTGCAGAGGGGTGTGCAGGGGTGATACCATGTGTGCAGAGCAAGAGAGCCCCAGGGGAGTTGAGCAAGACCCAGGGGACAGCCCTGGGCAGGCAGAAGGGTCCCAGCCAGATATCACCAGCAAGTCTGGATCTAAAGTATGGTTCTGCCACTTGTCAACTAGTGACCGGAGGCAATCTTATTTATTTGTCTTTAAAATAAGGACTGTTGAGAGGGTTCAATGAAGCCTGTCAGGTGCCTGGCTGTGTCAAGGACTCTGTTCTCTTCTTAGGCCCTCTGGCATCTCCTTTGTGAAGTGCTGGAGGAAATCAAGAATATCATACAAAACTTGTTACAAAGGTATTGGAAGGTATAAAGGAAAAAAGGGTGAGGAATGTTACCTAGAGATCAGAAAGCCACTAAGACTTTTACACTGGAGGTGTAAAGGGGTCAGGGGTGCTACACAGAGAGGAAAAAAGCTTCCAGGACCCCTGAGCTAGAGCCCAAGCCTACACTTGCCATTAATGCTGCTAGAACCACAGAGGCAGTTTCTATGCAGAATGATTATACCTTCTAATCTGGTAGAGGTGCCTCCCTTTGGGCAATTCTACTAGGAACTCAGACACATGGAAATCTGGAATGTGTAGTTTATAGGCTTCCAGCTCCAGCAATATGTGGTAAGCAGAACAATGATTACCCCTAAAGATGCTGCTTTCTAATACCCAGAATTTGTAACTATGTTAGGTTACATGGCAAAGGGGAACTAAAGGGAGCAGGTAGAATGAAGGCTACTAATCAACTGACCTTAATATTATAAAGAGATTTCATGGATTATTGGTGTGGACTCAATATGACAACACCCTTACAAGTGGACAAGAGAAGACCCAGAAGAAAGAACCAGAGAGAGGGGAGTGTGAGAAGGATTCAAACCCCATGTTGCTGGTTTTGAAGGTGAAGGTCTATGAGCCAAACAAGGAGGGCTGCCTTTAGAATCTGGAAAAGGCACAAAGATGGGTTCTGTCCTAGAATCTTCAGAAAGGCACACACCCTACCAACGATTTGATTTTAGCCCAGGAGCCAGTGTTTGGACTTGGGAGTTAAAGAACTATAAGATAATATACGTTGTTTTAAGTCACTAAGCAATACAAATAGTAATTTGTCACAGTGACCACAGAAAACAAACACACCATCCCATCTCAAGAAGGACTCATCACCAAAAATCAGATCTGTTAGAAATGGGAAAGCAATGAACTGTAAGACCCCAAATTATCTGAGCCAGACCTCCCTGTCTAGGCACTAGGAGTCTCTGAGGAAGATGCTACTTTGTAAATTAAGAAACTAAAGCCCCAAGAGGTTAAATAACCAGTTATCTACTGGCAGTTCCAAAATTCAAAACCAGACAATTTAATAGCAGGAACCCTTGTGGCACAGTGCTTAAGTACTCAGCTGCTAACTGAAAGGTCAGCAGTTCAAACCTACCAACCTCTTGGTGGGAGAATGTTGTGGTAGTCTGCTTCCATAAAGATGTATAGCTTTGGAAGCCCCCTGGGACAGTTCTACTCTGTTCTATAGAGATGCTTTGAGTCGGAATCAACCCCTCCTCCACAGTGGCTTATTCTCATCTGCAACCTGACACTATCTTTTGCATGAGAAGCTGCTTGCAGTGCTAGGAGGGAAACAAAATATTGAAAACAATTTCATTGTTCAACAAGATTATGTAAATTTTTACACTGCATCAACTCAATGAGATTTATGGAGATTTTCAAAATGATAAATATGAGCAACATGGGAAAATATTTACAAACGACATGAAATGAAAACAGCAGAATGCAGAATTATGCTTACCCTATGGTAACAATATGCTGAAGCTTGTAGCTGGATAAAAATAAATGTTGTTACCTCCATTGAGTCTGCTCGGATTCATGGCTACCCCATACACAACAGAGCAAAGCATTACCTGGTTCTGCGTCATTACCTAGTTCTAGAACAAAACATTACCTAGTTCTGCATCATTCCTTAGGATCGCTTGCATGCTTGAGCTCATCGCTGTCTTCGAAGCTAGGCGCTCATCCTCCAGCACTATATCAATCAACATTCTGTTGTGAACCTTAGGGTGCTCAATGACTAATTTTCAGAAGAAGATCATCAGGCTTTTATTCCTAGTCTGTCTTAGTACAGAATCTCAATCATGGAATCCAGCACCATGGGGCACACTGATGGTATTTAAAGTACCAGTGGCATCATTTCCAGTATCATAGCAACACATCAGCCAACATAGACTGACACAAACTGACAGATGGTGATGGAAACATGAAAAATTTTAGTAGGATGATAGGAATAACGGCTAACATGTTCTTGTTAACCCCCTTAAAATGAACGTGGTACCACAGATGGCAGCATGGGATGTGAAAGAACAAAGACAGACAGACCAGCCCCACCAGACGTCGCTAAACTCTGTACCTCCCCAGAGCCATAGCATGCAGTCTGTAAAATGGGAGTAATGGTGCTATCAATTTACAAATCCCTTGGTTGCTATGCAGTAAAACTTAGCTCCTTCTTTCTCTTCTTGACTTTATAAGTTTTTAAGAGTATAGCATTCTATTTTAAGACTCTGGGACTGTAAGATTTATTTTCAAAGATAACTTATTGTGAAGCAGGAGAGAAGAGTAATGAAAACTAGTAGAATATTCTTCAACCCTATTAAAGGGAGATTGAGCACAGTCAACTACATATGTTTAACGTGTAAAACTCGATGTATTTGGATGCACTCATGAAACCATCACCACAATCAAGTTAGCGAAGATATCTAACACTCCAATAGTTCCCCCATACCCCTCTGTATTCTACCTCTGCACCCCTGTCCACAGACAACCACTAACCTGTCTTTCTGTCACATTGGTTAGTTTTCATCAGTAATCTGACTGGCTGCCAGGGATAGTAACTGCCAGAGCTTGTACCCCCAACCCCACCCTTTTTAATGACATAGAAATGAAGTCATACTATTTACACTCTGATGGGACAATGCAATTTCAGTCACCATTTGATTGCATATTATAGCTAAGTCCTAATTGAATAGCTGTCAGGAGAACAATTCCTTTTTTAATATCTCTTTGAGCTGTGAGTTGTACTAAAATCGTCAGCAGACAGATGAGCAGATCTGAAGTCTTCCACATGTCCCCTGATAGATATTAGATGTTACAATGGAGACTATTTGAGAGTACTCAGCAGAGGACTGGCATCCCTGCTGGCTAGTCCAGGAGCCCTGACTTCTGACTGCTGATATCGACTCTCTCCTTCCTTCTCCCCCTCCTTACTGCAAGCCACCAGTACACAGCAAATGTCTCCCTACTCTCCTGCCACCCCAGAATCTCCTTCTTTTTCATAAGTAAATGCTGATGCTGGAATAATGGTTTCTTTTCTTGCGGGTTCCTGTGAATGTTCCTAGTCTATGCCTTGTAACATGGGGCCCAACCCAACCACAGCATAAATATGAGGTAGCTCTTCTCAATAGTGTTATCATGCTGAAACCTCTCATTAATCAACCTAATTATGCTCTCCTTCCCCTCCTTCCTGGAAAAACCCAGGAAACAGGTATTACTTCCTCCATTTCATAAACAAAAACCAAAATCCCTGAAACTCAGGTTAGCCAGTAATTAGGAACTGAAGCCCTCTCACTCCCATTTGTTGTTGTTGTTGTTAGGTATCGTTGAGTCATTTCCAACTCATAGCGACCTTATGGACAACAGGATGAAACACTGTCCAATCTTGCCTATCCCTCACATCACTGCTACACATGAGCCCATTGCTGCTGCCACTGTGCCTGTACATTTCGTTGCGAGTCTTCCTCTTTTTCACTGACTCTCCATTTACCAAGCATGATGTCCTTCTCCAGGGACTGGTCCCTCCTGATATTATATCTGAAGTATGACGGACCAAGTCTGACAGTCCTGGTTTCTAATGAGCACTCTAGCTGCACTTCGTCCAACACAGATTTGTTTGTTATTCTGGAAATACACAGTAGTTTTAATACTCTCCTTCAACACCAGAACTCAAATGTATCAATTTTTTATGATCTTTCCTTATTCAATGTCCAGCTTTCACATTCAATTGAGACTATTGAAAATACTATGGCTTGGGTCAGGCACATGTTAGGCCTCAAAATGATACCTTGTGCAGTAGATTTGCCAAATGCAATATGTCATTTGATTTCTTGACTTCTGTTTCCATGAATGTTGATGGTGGGTCCAAGTAAAATGAAATATTTGACAACTCTAATCATTTCTCCATGTATCATGATGTTATTTAGTGGTCCAGGGATGAATATTTTTGTTTTCTTTAGATTGCAATGCAATCCATAGAAAAGACTGTGGTCTTTGATCTTCAGCAATAAGTATTTTAAGTCCTCTTTGCTTTCAGCAAGCAAGGTTGTATCATCTGCATATTTTTGTTGTTGTTGTTAAGTGCCGTCGAGTCGGTTCCGACCCATAGCGACCCTGTACAGGGTTTCCGAGGGTGTAAATCCTTACGGGAGTAGAAAGCCTCATCTTTCTCCCTGCAGGTTGTTAATGACACCTAACAACAACAAAAAAGAGTGAGAGGACTTCGGTTCTTAATAACTCCAATCTCAAAGCCAAGGTTTTCTTCATATAATCCAGTTTCTCAGATTATTTGCTCAACATACAGAATGAAAAAAAAATTGATGAAAATCAGAAAAGGCGCACACCTTTTCTGGTTTAAACTATTCAATATCTCCCTATTCAGTTCAAATGACTGCTTCTTGGTCTACATGGAAGTTCTGTATGAGCACAACATTCTCCACAATGTTGTCCATGGCTTGTCATGATCAAAAGCCTTTGTGTATTCAATAAAGCACAGATAAATATCTTTCTGGTAGTTTCTGCTTTCAGCCAAGATCCATCTGATGTTAGCAATGATATCCCTCCTTCCACATTCATTTCTGTAACCGGCTTGGACCTCTGGCACTTTACTATCAATGTACTGTTGCAGCAATTTTTTAATTATCTTTAGCAAAATTTTACTTGCATGCAATATTAATATTATCTGATGATTTCTACATTCTGTTGGGCCACCTCTCTTTGGAATGGGCACAAATATGGATCTCTTCTAATCACGTAGCTGTCTTCCAAATTTCTTGGCATAGATGCATGACTGCCTCCAGTGCTCTGCATCAGTTTGTTGAAAGATTTCAATTCCCAGAGCCTTGTTCATTGCAAATGCTTCAGTGTGCCTTAGAAGTCTTACTCTACCTCTTGAGAAGTTTGAATATCAACCATTTCTTTTTGGTACAGTGACTCTGTGAATTTCTTGCATCTTCTTTTGATGCTTTCAACATCATTCATTATTTTGCCCTTAGAATTCTTCAATATTACAAGCTGAAGCTTGAATTTTTGTTCAGTTCTTTCAGCTTGAGAAATGCTAACTCTGTTCTTCTCTTTTGGTTTTCTAACTCCAGGTCTTAGCACATTTCATTATAATAACTTGATTTTGTCTTCTCAAGCTGCTCTTTGAATTTTTTTGTTCAGCTCTTTTATGTCCTCCTTTTTTCAATTTGCTTTATCCTCTCTATGCTGGAAAGCATTTTCAGAGTCTCTTCTGATGTCCATTTTGGGTTTTTCCTTCTTTCTTGTCTTCTTAACGACCTTTTGCTTTCTTCCTATTTGATATTCTTGATGTCATCCCATAACTTATCTGGTCTTTGTTCATTTGTGTCTATTGCATCAAGTCTCTTGTTGAGATGATCTCTAAATTCAGGTGGGATATGTTCAGAGTCAAACTTTAGCTCTCATGAACTTGTTTTAATTTCTTCAACTTCAGTCTGAACTTGCATGTGAACAATTAATTAAATGTTCCACAGTCCGCCCTGGTCTAGTCTTGGCCTTGTTTTAGTTTTACCAAAAGACTGAATGTCTCAATAATAATTACCACACAGAGTATCAGCTTTGAGTTAGGCACTAAGTGCCTTCTTGGTACACGTATATCATGGAATTTAATATACAAAGTGCTATCTTGTTGTTGCTCTTGTTAAGTGTCAACTCACAGTGACCCTGTATAGTATTTCTGAGGCTATAACTCTTTGGGAGACCAGAAAGTCTCTTTCTCCCATGAAACAGCTGGTGGGCTCGAACCATCAAACTTGTGGTTCACAGTCCAGTGTTCATCCTATAGTGCAACCACATTCCCAAAAAGTGCTGTATTAACCATATACCACAAAACAGAAAACTGAGGATGAACGAAGTTCACTGCCTTGTTGTTGGTGTTGTTAAGTGCCATCAAATCAGTTCTAACTCATAGTGACCCTGTATAGGATTTTCGAGAAGCAGCTGGTGAGCTTGAACCATCGATCTTGCAGTCCAGTGCATTAACTTGCAGGGCCACACAAAGTTGAAAACTTGTAAGGAGCCGTGCTGAGAGTCAAACCCAGGCAGGTTCTGTTACTTCAAGATCCAGTTACTATAGGGAACCCGCTCTCACTCACCCTACCTTTCTTCATGCCAGTCATTTGGGTTTTACTTGACCCACCTTTTCATTGAACCCTAGGTGATACAAACCCTTATAACACTCAAATCCCAACCAAATGGCCGAAGGTTCAAGGCCAGCCAGAAGACTCTTACAAGAATGGCCTGGTAATCTTCTGAAAAATTAGCTATTGAAACCCCTTTGGAGCACAGTTCTTTTCTCACACATGTGAGGTAGCCATAAACCAGAATCTATTCTAGAGGAACCACTTACTTAGAGGTTCTGACATAGATGGATCTTGTCTGAAAGCAGTGAATACCATAAATATCTGTGCTTTATTGATTACACACAGGCTTTCAACTGTGTGGGTCATGGACAACATTGCAGAGAATGGGTATTACAGAACACTTCATTGTACTCATGAGGAACCAGTACATAGACCAAGAAGCACTTGTTCAAACAGAACAAGTAGACACTGAATGGTTAAATATCAGGAAAGATGTGTGCCAGGGTTGTATTCATTCACCATACTTACTCAATCTGTATTCTAAACAAATAATCTGACACTGGATTGTATGAAGAAAAACATGGCATCAGGATTGGAGGAAGACTCCTTAACCAACTGCAATGTGCAGATGATACAACCTTGCCTCCTGAAAGTGAAGAGGACTTAAAATACTTACTGATGAAGATCCAAGATCACAGCTTTCAGTACGGACTGCCCCTCAATGTAAAGAAAACAAAAATCTTCACTGCTGGCCAATAAATTGTTGTTGTTGTTAAGTGCTGTCAAAGTCTGTTCCGACCCATAGTGACATTGTATAGGGTTTCTGAGGAGTGACCTGTGAGCATGAATGCCAACCTTGCAAATTAAACCAATTTTGTAGTCCAGTGCATTAACCCACAAAGCCACACCAGGACTCCAGGCTAATAAATGGCATCATAATAAATGGAGAAAAGATTTAATTTGTCAAAGACTTCATTTTGCTTGGAGACTTCATCAACTCTCATGGAAGCAGCAATCAAGAAATCAAACAACTAATTGCATTACGTGAATCTGTTGCACAAGACCTCTTTAAAGTGTTCAAGAGCAAAGACATCGTTTGAGAACTAAGACCCAATCTATGGTCATTTCAGTAGCCTTATATGCATGTGAAAGTTGAACAGTGAATAAGGGGAAACCATGGAAGAATTGATGTATTTGAATTATAGTGTTGGAGAAGAATTTTAAAACTACTATGAACTTCCAGAAGAACAAACAAATCTGTGTTGGAAGAAGTACAACCAGAATGTTCCTTAGAAACCAAGATAGTCAGACATGATCTCTCATACTTTGGACATATTATCAGGAATGACCATTGGTAAAGTGGAGGGTCAGAGAAAAAGAAGGAGATCCTCAAGAAATGGATTGACACAGTGGCAGCAGCAATGGACTCAAATGTAGCAGAAATTCTGAGGATGGTACAGAACTGGGTGGTCTTTTGTTTTGTTTTACATGGGGTTGCTATAGCTCAGAATCGACTCAATGGCACCCAATACATACACACACATGGAGTTTCATGTTGCTTTGGGTTCTATTGTTTTCCATGACCCACAGATAGAATATAACATTTTCCTCTCGTTGTTACTATTAAGTGCCTTCAAATTTGTTCCGACTCATAGCGGCCCTGTATAGGATTTCTGAGGAGCAACTGGTGAATTTGAACCACTGACCCTGTGGTTCAAAGTGACCTTGAAGTCCAGTGCATTAACCCACAGCGCCACACTAGGACTCCCATAGCATATGTTATAGTTGCTGTTAAGTGCCTTTGAGTCAGTTCTGACTCATAGAGACACCCTATAGGGTTTGCAAGGAGCAGCTGGTGAATTTGAACTGCCAACCTTGTGGTTCAAATTGACCTTGTGGTCCATGCTTTATCCTACAGTGCCACACAGGACTCCCACATAGCATATATAACTTGGTATATTCTATAAAATTAAGCTAAACTGAGCATCATGAAGCCCACTCAACATACATTCCTTATCCTATCTGCTCTCCACACCAAGCTAAGCATTCTATCACCATTTCATAACAGGAATCAAAGGCTCAGGAAGATAGTTTGCCTAAGTTCACATCATTACTATATGCCAGTGTTGTGTTTTGTACATCAGTGTGTTCAAATCTGAGACTAATGTGCCCTACTTGTGTTTACCATTGAGAAATCCCACCTCACAGCAGTAAAGCTGCTAAACCACAGAAAAGAGCATACAACAGGTTAACAAAGTATGGAGCAGGGTTACAAGCCCAGCCTGCTTCCAGCCCCTGGACTCAATCCCAGACTACGATGCCTCTCTCTAATACCAGGCTGACCATAGGTGCTTTAACAGAAAGTTAAATAAATGCCAGCAGTGAGATTAATTCCTACAAGGAGTACCGAACAGGGCAGAAGTCCTGGACTCCACATTCAACTGTGTGCCCTTTCTGAGTTCTACATCAGTTCATTTATTCCAGGAGTAGCTGGATACCTCATAGTGGCCTGCTGGATTCTTTACTCATATAAAGGGTAAGGCAAGGTGTTCAGAAACTGGGCCTGGGCCTGACTAGCTGTAGATACTGTTTTATGTTTAAACCTAATACAGTGCCTGGCACTGATTAGACACAAAATAATAAATAAATATTTTTAATGTATTATATGTATAATAAATAGATATTTCTATTTGTTGAGTATGAATTGATTGAAGCTACTATTGAAGCTGGATGGTGGGTACATAATAGTACATTCTACTACTCTCTCAAGTTTTAAATATATTTGAAATTTTCCACAGTAGGAAGTTGAAAAAAAACATGAATGTGAAGAGCTACTCTCTCTTTCCCAAGGGTACATAAAAATTGTCTTAGAGTATGTGGTTGCTACAGTCATTTTCATATAAGACATGTTTTAGAGAAGCCTGAAGGCCCATGGACAGAAGTCCAGATGGTAAGTTCAAGTTCTGTTTAGTTTTTCATACCCACACAAGACACTCACACATGCTCAGTCCTTTCATTTCTATGAAGTTAAACTTCTTGGTTCCTGTTTTTAGGCTCTACATTTTTCTTATGTGATAGGCTTACTGAGACCGAGGAAAGCAAATTTCTCATCACAGAAGCCTGAGGGAGGTAACGATCCTTATTCGGCCCACCTCGTCTGGGAAGCCTTCTTGGAGGATCTGGAAATCTGAGGAAGGTTTTAAGCAGTTTTGTTAAGAGACAGGAGGCTGCTCCCAGGATATGTGGTCAGTGTCTGGTTAGATGCTGTAGTAGAAGGAGGCCTAGAGAACACAGGACCCAAAACCCAGTCTTCACTTTTGAGGTTACTGATGGGTAGTATAGTATATAAAACAACATAGGCAGACCAATTGTTACTACAAGAACAAGCAACTTGTTTGCCCAGGAAACATCAAGGCAAGTGGTCGGGTCCCCTCAGTGCAAACCCCCTTCCAAGATTAAGACTCAATGGGAATACACACTGTGATTGGTGACCACGCTCGACACCGATAAGGGGAAGTGAGGGAAAAACAGCAATGAAGCGGTGAGCTAAGCCCTACAACGTTCAATAGACTTCTGTGAACCCGGGTGAAGACCTGGTTGG
>NW_006408649.1:8006239-8010723 GCF_000296735.1 Chrysochloris asiatica | reverse complement strand
CCAGAGAAGCAGTGATGCCTGAAATGGAGCCAGAGATGATGATGTGGAGCGATGGAGCAGCTGGAGACTTTAGATCCAGAGAGGGAGAGTAACTGTGTGCTGAAGACCTGGGAGGTATTGGGGAAGGATTGCATGGAGGGAATTGTAACCATGGCAATGAGACGATATATACGATAGAATGAATATAAAACTAATGTTCTCCCATGTAAACTTTCACATAATTCACAATAAAACATTTAAGAAAAAACAAAACAAAAAAACCAACTGACAGTATTTATTGCCATGACAAAATGCAAACTTTTATGCAGAAATTAGTATTATGGATAACCATGAATTTGGCAGCCTTTCATAAAATGAAAGGTGGTGATATTGGTAAATGTGAACCTTTTGATATTGTTTATTGTCATATGCCAACTTTAGAAGTTCTGCATTACTTGGTGAAGCAATATTTTCCAAATGATATTGCAAAGTTATGTATAGCTAAAAATCCATTCTATTTAAGAGACACCAGTTTATTTTAATGTAATAGTACAAAAAGTTTATCAATGTGGTTTGAGTCTTCATTTTAGCTAATCTTTAAGAAACTGCCATATGTCAGGCTTTGGTATAGTATCAAAGAAGTATATTCACAGTTACCTGAAACGGTATTAAAATCTTCCTTGTCTCTTTAACTAAAAATTATCCCTGAAGTCTTAAAACCAAACTGTTTAACTTAAATAGAAAGTCTGCCTGAGCATTTTGCTCTTTTAAGAACTGTATGGGATTAGATTGACAACAGGAATTCAAAACAGTAAGTAGAAACCTTGGAGAGGAGACAGTGAGTTTGTCAATGGGAGAGAAACAATTCAGAGAAGGAAGGTGAGGATGGTTGTACAACTCCAAGAATGTCATCAACGTTATGAAATGTACATGTAGAAATTTGATGTATGTTTTACTGTATATTTTTTCAACAAAATAAAATTGTAAGTTTTCTTAAAACACACACACACACACACACACACAATAGAGCACTGTCCCAAGTTTGTTCTATTTACTCAGACCCAAAATCAAACTAGTGTCCATGGAACAAACATCTCATCAATTAAACATTTGGAGTTCTATTTTTCTTCAGTGCAGAGATTTAGTGAATGTCTTATTAACGAGGGTGCTCCAAATAATCTTATAAATAATCAAATAGAAGCCTAAATTATTGTTTTACATTATTTTTACCAGTGTTGGGGAACAGCAGATGGCTTGTAGGAACAATGAATTCTGCAGTTACCCTTTTATTTCTGTAAAAAAAAAAAAAGAGAATTTCAAGTGTCCGTAGATTTTTCTGGCTCAGAAATTCAAGCTTTTCAACAGTAATTAAAATATGTGGTACCAGTACAGGAATAGCAAAATCAATGGAACAGACAAGGGAATCCAGAATTGGTATTTCAAACCAGTAGGAAAATGACAGGCTAATCAACAAATGGCATTGGAACAATGGGCTATTCATTTAGAAGGAAAGTAAGATGACTCCCTATCTCATGCCTCACATATACATTCTGGGTGCATTAAATATCTAAACCTATCTCTTTAAATCTGGAAAGAAATATGCTGACTTTTAAAATAACAAAAAATGAACCAAGACAAGTAGTTCCAAACAAGGTCTTTCTGATTTCAGAGCCTGTTCCTTCCTGACATGTGACAAAAAGATTTCTTCCCATGGGACATTCCATTTTGTGGTGAAGTAGTCAATCATTTTGGTTCTTACACCTCTGCTCTTCACCACCACCACCCACTCTAAGTCAGATCCCAATATGGAAGAGAGAAAACAGAAATTAGTAAGACTTCTCACAAGAAAACTACCTCCTCCCTTCCCTTTTCCATAAACTCAATTTCAATTCTTTCTTTGGAACATTTCAACATATTCTGATGAAAGGAAGTAGGAGGAAGAAAAACAAAATTGCACTAAAATGAAAAAACACCTAAGATGTGTCTCCTAGATTGAAATTATGATAAATTCTAGTTACAGAGAAATGATGGGAAGTATTTAAATTACAAAGGCTGCCAGGAGGGCCAGCTATTGCTCAAGAAGATAAGAGGGAAATAGCAACAAGAGGAGCAGCAAGTGAGAGGAAAATTTACACAGAAACAGAAGGTACAGGAGGGTAGGATCATCCAAGAAAGAAAGAAAGAAAAGAAAAGAAATCAACAACCAAAACATACCCAACAGAGAGCAAAGATTCAAAATAGATGAAGAAAGCTGAGCCTTCAAAAGAAGATTCAAAGGAAATTAGTTTATATGAATAAGCAAGTATTTAATGGATTCCAATCGCCTCAGATTTTTCTCTTCATCATTTTACCTTTTTTAAAACTTTTTATTGTGATTTGAGTGAAGGTTTGCAGAGCAAATCAATTTTCCATTCAACACATTTTGTTTCATGGCATTGATTGTAATCACCACAATGTAACATTCCTCATCATTTCTTTTTTTTTAAGTTCAGGGCAGATCATAAGTTTTACATTTAACAATTCATATAGTTTGTTTTATTGCAATGATTATAATCCCTTCCATGTACCATTGGTTAACAGTATTTCTGGCTATTCATTTTAGCTCTTTTTTTTTTTTTTTTTAACATTCAGGCATATATAATAATTTACACCACCAAAACATACATTCTGCAAGTTTGCCTCCAGGTCCCCAGCTCTCAGTCCCTCTCTTTCCATTAATCTAGAGTCCTCAGCTGCTCCCTCTCTCCCTATCTCTGCCTCCGTCTCTGGTGTCTCTGCTTCTCTGGATAGGGTCCCGCATTCTGCTTGTGCTCTTCTCCCTTGATGGTCCTAGGGTCCTCTGTTTCTGGACTGTAAGATTAACTACTCCCCTGTTTTTGTTACAAAACTTCTATCTTTACGATTATGGCAGTTGCAATTAGTCATGATAACAATTACTCACTATTAAATCATAAGAATCTTATCCCCATCTCTTTTAAACATACCCATCTAGACAAGAAGAAAACTATTCAGTGGAAACTCTATCTTCCCCCATACACTCTTAAACTAAACTCCCTCTTGAAACCTTGTAAGCCAGTCACTCCATGTCTTTATTGACCCCTCATTTTAGGTAACCAATACCTAAGTTGCCCATCCCTATCTACCCTGTATACAGATTTGATACTTGATGTGAAGACTCCTTCACTCTCTGTTGGTATTTAGAGCTACTAACTCCATGAGTATAGGTCAATTTCATCACATTGTAGTAATTTATCCTCATTTCCTTTACCAAAAATGTTTTTTTGGGGTTTTTTTTCCCCTCATCACTTCTTCCCTGTGTTTCCAGTTTCCATTCATCCTTCATTCCTAACTCTTCCTGACAATAGATTTGTCCTACAGCAAATGCGGCCATTTTGATCTCAAATGGTTGGCTGTTTTAAGGAATGTGTACCACATAGCTCCCTAGTGTCAAACTTGCCTCTTTTGCACCAGTCCATATTTCCACAACTCTGCAATATTGGCTTGATGGTTTACAGAGGGAAAAAACCAAGATAGATCTGAGACACAAACTCAGGACTTCATATATGGGATAATATCTGTACCTTCCTGCTTTGTTAAAAATAAAAGGCAGGAAAAATAGTGAAATCATGAATGAGAAGGGTAGAGCTAAACAAAGGAGCACCTCAGAATATTCAAAGAGGCTGTAAGAATCTCTGGACCTCCATAGAGATAGACAGAGACTAACAAGAATATATTAGCAGTGATGGCTCAGTGGTTGAATTCTTACCTTCCATGCAAGACCCAGATTTGATTCCCAAGCAATGCATCAAATGTTCAGCCACTACCAATTGGTCATCAGAGGCTTGGATGTTGCTGTGAGGTTGAGCAGGTTTCAGGGGAACTGCCAGACTAAGAAGGACTAAGATGAAAGGCCTGCTTACTTCCCAAAAATTCATCCAGTATTGTTGTTGTTAAATGCCATCAAGTCAATTCCAACTCATAGCAACCCTATATAGGAGTTTCCAAAGAGCAGATGGTGAATTTGAACAGCTGACCTTTTGGTTCAAAACAACTTTCCGGTAAATTGCTCATCCTACAGTGCTACACCAGGACTTCAGTGAAAATGGATCACAAATTTGATCCTGTTGTACTTGCAGTCACCACAAATTAGGGCGGAATCAATGGCAGATGACAACCACAATATACTTCTTGTTGTTGTTAGGACTGACTCATAGCAACCTTATACACAGCAGAACAAAAAACTGCCTGATCTTGGGCCAACCTCACTACTGTTGCCACACTTGACTCCATCGATACTGCCACTTGGCTAATCCATCTCACTGGGAGTCGTCCTCTATTTCTCTGACCCTCCACCTTACCAAACATGATATGCTTCTCCAGCAACTGGTCCCTCCTGACAATATGGCCAAAGTATGAGAGAAAAAGCTTGGCCATCTTGGCCTCCAAGGAGCACTCTGGCTGCACTTCTTCCAAAATGGATCTATTGGTTCTTTTGGCAGCCCATG
>NW_006408649.1:8000428-8004934 GCF_000296735.1 Chrysochloris asiatica | reverse complement strand
CTCCCAGCTTGAGAAATGCTGAGCGTGTTCTTCCTTTTTGGTTTTCTGATTCCAGATCTTTGCACATTTTGTTGTAATATTTGGCTTTATCTTCTCAAACTGATCTTTGAAATTTTCTGTTCAGCTCTTGGACCTCCTCATTTCTTCCATTTGCTTTAGAATCTTTATGCTGGAGAGCAAGTTTCAGTGTCTCTTCTGACATCCATTTTGATCTTTTCCTTCTTTTTGTCTTCTCAATGACTTTTTTTTCTTCATGTAGGATGTTCTTGATGTCATCCCACAACTCTTCTGGTCTTCAGTCTTTAGTGTTTAATGTTCTTCAGATGATCTCTAAATTCAGGTGGGATATACTCCAGGCCATATTTTGACTTGTTTTCATTTTCTTCAGCTTCAGTTTGAATGAGTAATTGATGGTCTGTCCCACAAGTCTGCCCCTGGCCTTGTGTTCACTGATGATATGGAGCTTTTTCATCGTCTCTTTCCACAGATGTAGTCAATTTGATTTCTATGTATTCCATCTGGTGATGTCCATGTGTATAGTCAGCTCTTATGCTGTCTAAAGCAGGTGTTTGGAATGAACAAATCATTGATTTTGTAGAATTGTATCATGCGTTCTCCAGCATCATTTCTATCACCAAGGTCATATTTTCCAACTACTGATCCTTCCTCTTTGTTCCCAACCTTTGCATTCCAATCACCAGTAATGAGCAATATATCTTGCGTGATTGCATGTTTCATCAATTTCAGATTGAAGAAGTTGGTAGAATCCTTCTATTTTATCCTCACTGGATTTAGTGGTTGGTGCATAAATTTGAATAACAGTGGTATTAACTGGGCTTTCCTGTAGGTGCATGGATATTATCCTATCACATTCAGCATTGTACCTCATGACTGATCTGGATATGTTCTTTTTGACAACGAATGCAACACCATTACTCTTCAATTTGTCATTTCCAGCATAGTAAATCATGTGGTCATCAGATTCAAAATGGTCAATACCAGTCCATTTCAGCTGACTAATTCCTAAAATATTGATGTTTATGCATTCCATTTCATTTTTGACAACTTTCAATTTTCCCAGATTCATAAGTCATACATTCCATGTTCCAATTTTCAATGGATGTTTACAGCTGTTTCTCTTCATTTTGAATTGTGCCCCATCAGCTAATGAAGGTCCTGCAGGCTTTTCTCCCATGAGCTTTACTCCATTCGTATTATCACGGTCAACTCTACTTTGAGGAGGCAGCTCTTACCCAGTCACATTTTGAGTGCCTTCCAACCTGAGGGGTTCATTTTCTGGCACTGTATTTGACAGTGTTTCTGTGCTATTCATAAAGTTTTCCATGACTAAATATTTGGAAGTAGTTCGTCACTCCTTCTTCCTTGTCTGTCTTCATCTGAAGTTCATCTGAAACCTGTCCACCATGGGTGACCCTGCTTGTATTTAAAATACTGGTGGCATAGCTTTCAGAATCACAGCAACTCACAAGCCACCACAGTACAACAAACTGACAGACAAGTGGTGGACTACCATATATACATATATGAAAATGTATAATGCATACATTATGTACTTATACAAAAGTAAGCCAAAAAGTGTTGCTACAAAATCATAGAACCCTTTATCAAATAAAAATATGAAAATGTGAAGCTGTTGTTTCTTGACATGTCCTCCATCTAGGTCTATACACATCTAAAGGTGGTGTTTCCATCTCTCTAACCCTGTCCCTAAGAATTCTGTGCTCTTCATGTTTGCTTCACGTCAAAATAGTTTTGGCATCCTCAAGGAATTCAAATTGTGCTCCTTTGAAATGTTCTTTGAGTTTGAGAAGCAAAAATCAGTCTGAAGGGGCAGTATTAGGGTTGTAGGGTAGATGGGGTAAGGGTTCCTAGTGAAATTGTTCTAGGACAGCCAATTGCTACTCTCAAAGAATGAGCGGATACATTGTCATGATGGAAAGCAATTCCTTGATGCAACTTTCTTAGCCCTTTTCTCACCATTGCAGTTGCCAATTTTCTTAAATCTTCTTCTACATTAGTCCCTGTGATCATGCTGTGTCCTCTGAGAAACTCTATCAAGATTATCCCTTTGGAATCCTATAACATAATCGCCTTGAATTTAAGCAGCACACAGATCTTCTCAGAAGCCACTGTTTTGATTGGAACTTGCTTTCTAGATTTTATTGGTACACCCAAGATTCATCCCTGGCTGTGATTTAATCTTTATAATCATCTTCATTAGCCGTGCTCTTCCTTTAAAAACTAAAACTGATGGGCAGAGCAATTCTTTGACCTAGCTGATCTTTGTGCCATGCTTTTGACACCAATCAAGCTGAAAGCTTGTTGAAGCCAAGATGTTCACTTAAAATTGAAATGCTGAAATGTAAAGGTAGATATTTTTGTAACAATAGGAGGGGAGTGGCTGATCTTGCAATCCAGGAGCGGAGGACCCTGGGACCATCAAGGGAGAAGAGCAGAGTGTGGGACCCTATCCAGAGAAGCAGCAACACCAGAAATGGAGGCAGAGTCGATGACATGGAGAGATGGAGCAACTGGGGACCCTGGACTCAGGAAGGGAGAGGGGCTATGTGCTGACAGCAGGGGGTCAGGCTTGCAGGGTGTACCCTTTGGTTGTTTGAATGATTGTATATTCCTGAGTGCTTCAGTATACATTAAAAAAAAAAAAAAAACAATAAAGGGAATGGAAACAAATGCTGTTGAATGACAATGCATGATGCATGGAGGGGATTGTAGTCATTGAAATGAGATGAAGTACAATGGGATGAGTGTAAGGCTGATGTTCTTCCATGTAAACTGTCACTCAATTCAAACTAAAACTTTAAAAAAATTTCTTTGAAATGCTGAACCATGTGTGATCCCAACTTCAGTAGCTACCTTATAAATAGTAATTCTACGGTGTCTTTCCACCAATTTCTGGACTTCAGACACACACTCTTCTTTTATTGAGATTGACATTCTTCCCTTTCTAGGCTCATCTTTGAGGTCTTCTTGGCATTCTTTAAAATACTTGATCAATCAAAAATGGCTGCTTACTTTCTGTAAATTAGCATTCTTATAAACTTGGCGCAAAGCATTAAGGATTTAAGAATATATTCTCTTGATTTTTTTTTTTTAATGTGATATTAGCTTTGACCTCATATTTTTTCTCTTTTTTTCCCAAAAAAGTATCCCTGTTTTAAGTTACCCTACCAGCCGCTCTGGACTCCTAGTGTGGCGCTGTGGGTTAATGTGACAGACTGCAAAACCGTTTGAACTGCTTTGAACCAGGTCAGTGGTTCAAGCTCACCAGCTGCTCCTCAGAAACCCTATACAGAGTCATTAAGAGTCAGAACCAACTCAACGGCACTTCACAACAACAACAAACAGCCCCTCCTTGGAAGCCCTATACAGGGTCGTTATGAGTTGGAACAAACTCGGCAGCACTTAGGAACAACAATAGCAATATAGGATAAGCATTGGACTGTTAACCACAAAATCAATGGTGCAAATCCACCAGCTGCTCCTTGGAAACTCTGTACAGGGTCACTGAGATGGAATTGACCCAATGGTACTTAACAGCAACAACAATGAAACTAAGACAATTGTATCACTGAGAAAACTTGTCTGCAGTCATCCATTGATCACAGAGACATGTTTAAACACATTTTTTTCTGGGATAAACCCATGCATGTATGAACTAGACCCCTTTTAGTAATACTTTTTGACTTACACCTGTGCATTGTACGTATATATGAGCAATATATACTACAAGTATAATATAAACCTTCTCTTCACTATAAAAATGGTTAGGTTCTAAAGACCAGGTCACTAGGTGAAAATCAGTGTTATTTGAAAATGAAGGATGATCATATAAGATAAAAAAGAGAGAGAAGCAGGTGGTGGGCTGGCAACGTCTTGGGTATGGGGTCCCCAGCCAATCTCCTCCTTCTGCTTGGCAGTTATGTAAGGATGTAGTCATCAACCATGATGCAGTCTGATGTGATCAGGGGATTAGATCAGGATGCACCATCCTTACTCAGGTCACAGCCCTGTCTCAGGGTTGTGGCATCTATGGAATATACATGGACATCCCGGCAAAGCTCTCTAGTTTTTTGTTCAATCTGGATCCTGCATCCAGCTCTCATCATCTGACCTCTGGTTCTTGGGACTTGAGTCAGCATCTTGTTGCTCTTAGATTTGTCCACCTGCACAGACCATGAGCCAGTAGCCTGCTGGCTGATTTGACAATCTTGGGTTCCTCAGCCCCTATAGCCACGTGAGTTGAGAGAAGTCTCCACTCTGATGTATGACACACTGACCTGGGACTTACTGCCTCTACAACCGTGTGAGCTATTTCCTTGAGATAAATCTCTCTCTCTACACACAGACACACATATGTTTGTTGTTGTTTTGTTACATGTCATAGAGTTGGTTCAGATCATAGTGATCCTGTATAGGGTTTCCAAGGAGCAGCTAGTGGGGAAAGACATATATATATATATATAT
>NW_006408649.1:7987075-8000173 GCF_000296735.1 Chrysochloris asiatica | reverse complement strand
TATATATATATAAGCTTCACTGGTTTTACTTCTCTAGAGAACCCAGCCTATGACACTACTTTTCAGATCTAACAGCAGGACCCTAAATTTACAACAATTTCTAAAAATCAGAGAAAGACTTTGTCAGAAGACTCCATTTGAACTGGACCCAAAGGTCCCCCCAGCAGAGCATGATTGCTTTTACTTTTGGGTCCAGTTCAAACGGAGTCCTCTGACAGAGTCTTTCTCCGATTTTTAAAAATTGTTGTGAACGCACGCCCTGCTGTTAGATCTGAAAACTATTGTCACAGTAATGCTAAATCAGTGCTCAGCCCTGTGTACTAGGGGCCTGGAGTCTGATAGCTCTTCATTGTGTATCTCTTCTTTGTCCCTGGTCAGCTGTGCAGCACTGGCTGAGCTTTTGACCTCTCTGGACCTCAGTACTCACCCCTGCAGAATGGCGCCAATGGGCCTTTGCTCACGGGCTCCTGGGAAGTGAGAGAACGATAGCACCTACCATGGTGGGGAGTCAACATTTCAGCCATCTGAAGAGCAAAATGTAGCCCATGTACTAGAGACATAAAAGAATCAACATGAAATCATTTACTCTTTTTCAATATTATTTCCTTCAAACTGCGCTGGGTCAAGTCCTTTTTTCTCACTAGGTAGCAAATGTTGTCAGTTGTCATTGAGTATACTCTGACTCATGGTGATCCCAAGCCCAACAAGATGAAATATTGCCCAGTCAGTGCCATACTCATGATCATTGGTATACTTGAGTCTGTTGTTGTGACTAATTTGGAATTAATTTTCCAGAACTATAATGAACATCTGGTAACGTTGTTGTTGTTCTTCTTCTTAGGTGCCATCAAATCAGTACTGACTCATAGTGACCCTATGCACAGCAGAATGAAACACTGTCTGGTCCTGGGTCAACCTCACAATTGTTGCCACACTTGAGCCCATTGATGCTGCCACTTTGCCAATCCATCTCACTGGGGATCGTCCTCTTTTTCTATGACCCTCTGCCTTCCCAAACATGATATCCTTCTTCAGCAACTGGTTCCTCCTGACAATACGTCTGAAGCCTGAGAGATGAAGCTTGGCCATCTTGGCCTCCAAGGAGCACTCTGGCTGCACTTCTTCCAAAACGGATCTATTGGTTCTTTTGGCAGCCCATGGCACTTTCAATATTCTCCTCCAACACCATAACTCAAAAGCATCAATTCTTCTACAGTCTTCCTTATTCACTGTCCAGCTTTCACATGCATATGAGGTTACTGAAAATACCATAACTTGGGTCAGGCACACCTTAGCCCTCAAACTGACACCTTTGCTCTTCAACACTTTTAAAAGGTCTTGTGCAGCAGATTTGCCTAATGCAATATGTCATTTGATTGCTTGGCTGCTGATTCCATGAGTGTTGATAGTTGATCCAAGAAGAATGAAGTCCTTGACAACTCCAATCTTTTCTCCATTAATAAAAATGTTGTTTATTGGTCCAGTGGAGAGGATTTTAGTTTTCTTTACATTGAGATGCAATCCATACTAAAGGCTGTGCTCTTTTATCTTCATCAGTAAGTCTTTTAAGTCCATTTCACTTTCAACAAACGAGGTTTTATCATCTATATATCACAGGTTGTTAATAAGTCTTCCTCCAATCCTGATGCCACATTTATCTTCATGTAACCCAACTTCTCGGATTATTTGCTCAGCATATAGGTTGAATAAGTATGGTGAAAGAATACAACCCTGTCACACACCTTCCTTAATTTTAAACCATTCAGTGTTCCCCTGTTCAAACAACTGCCTCTTGGTCCATGTACAGATTCCTCATTCACAATGTTGTCCATAGTTTGTCATGATATACACAATCCAAAGCCTTTGTGTAGTCAATAAAGCACAGGTAAACATCTTTTTGGTATTCTCTGCTTTCAGCCAAGATCCATCAGACATCAGCAATGATATCCCTTATTCCACATCCTCTTCTGAATCCAACATGAACCTCTGGAAGCTTAGTGGTTATGAACTGGGCTACTAACCTCAAGGTCAGCAGTTCAAAACTACCAGCTGCTCCACGGGAGAAAGATGAGGCTTTCTGCTCCCGTAAAGATTTACAGCCTTAGAAACCCTGTACAGGGTCGCTATGAGCCGGAACAGACTCCATGGCACACCACCACAACCACCACTGCTGCCGCCATAATGAATATCATTCTACTGTGATTCACAAAGTTTCTGCTGGTTAAGTTTTGAAAATAAAATAATTGTCAGTCCTTGCTTCTAAGTATGGAAGTTCTGCTGAAACCTGTCCACCATGGTGACTCTGTTGGTATTTGAAATATCAGTAACATAGCTTCTGGCAGCACTGCAACAGGTAAGCCACCACAGATGGGAGGAGACACTAGACAGCAGCTCCCCTACTAACATCTTCACTAAGTCTCATAACCTCGTAGTCACTCTCAGCAACTGTTGTTGTTGTTGTTACGTGCTATTGAGTTGGTTCCGACCCATAGCAACCCTGTATAGAGTTTCCAAGAAGCGGCTAGGGAGCTTGAACCACTGACCTTGCAATTCAAACCGACTTTGCAGTCTAGCACATTAACCCACAGCACCACACCAGGACTCCAGTGACTAGAAAAGTCCAAAAAACAGACCAGGTCCAGTGTATTTTAACTTCGATCCAGAAGCTCCTTCGTCCTCCCCATCCCAACTCAAGCATTCTCCCAGTTTTTCTGGTGGAGGGTAAGAGGTAAGATAGTTTGTTCCACAGGCTTTCACCGTATGAATCACCTCCACCTGTTTTCGATTGTTTTCTTCTAGGGTTAACAAGGAGGAGTGGGTACTGAGAGGCTTCCCTATAGGGTGTTCGCCCTGCTTCTCCACAGTTCCTCAGCCTGCCCAGGTGTCCAAATGATGCTTTTGCTGACCTCTGCCTAGGTTCCCATGAAGACTATGCAGGAACCCTCCCCACCCCTGCACAGCTTCTCTGGCTCCACCTCAGTCTTCCATCTCAGTCTCCAACTACAAGGATGGTCCACTCACATCTCCTTGCTGTGGAAGCCTCATTCAGTAGGAAGCACTCTTGGACAGGGAACCAGCAAGACTGTTCATCCTGGTCAGCTTCTTCTATGTCCACTCAGTCCATTGAAAGCTTGCCAAGTGTAGGATTCAGGCTGTGTCCTCGCTTCTCCTCATTACTCTCCACTGGATCTCTCTATCTGGATTTTTGCCTGCTCTGTTTTCTCTTTTCCCCTACCCCTGATGCACTAGAATTGGATCACTCACCTTTCTCTTCAGCCACAAACTGTATACTGGGTTGAATAGTGATTTGCTCTAATGCATGTCCACTCAGGACCTGTGAATGTGACTTTAACTGGAAATAGTGATGTAATCAAGTTTTTGGAAATGTAAACATATTTGTAAACTGTAATCAAGCTAGATAGAGGTCATACTGTTGAGTGACTTCAAATCCAATGTGATGAGCATTTTATAAGAAGAAAGATACAGAGACACACAAGTGATGAGATGTGATGATGCAGACATTGAAATGATACATCTACCAGGCAATGAACATCAAGGATCACAGGCAATACCAGAAGCTAAGAAAGAGGGCTGGGGCAAATTCTCCCTTGGAGCCTTTAGAGGGAGCAAGACTATGCTGACAATTGATTTTGATCTTCTAGCTTCCAGGAGTCTCTGGGTAGTGCAAACTATTAATAAACTCAGTTGCTAACCGAAAAGTTGGAGATACAAGTCCACCAAAGGTGCCTCAGAAGAAAAACCTAGCAACCTACTTCTAAAAGATCATAGTCAGTTGAATGTCTATGGAGCACAGTTCTACTCTGACACATGGTGGTGGTGTGCTGTGGAGTCTGTTCTGACGCATAGAGACCTTGGGTAGGGTTTCCGAGATTATAAATCTTTATGGGAACAGAAATCCTCATCTTTCTCCCACAGAACGGCTGGTAGGTTCAAACTGCTGACCTTGAGATTAGCAGCCTGACTTATAACCACTATGCTACCAGAACTCCTTGACACATGGGGTTGTCATGAATCCAAATCAACTTAATGGCCACTGGAGAGAAGCTGCCAGAATTGTGAGAGAATTGATTTCTGTTGTATTAAACCACCAATTTATGGCACTTGCTTACAGCAGTCCTAGTAAACTGCTAGAGAGCTAGAGTTCACTGTTGGCCAGCCTGTCATGCCTGGACTTCTAGGTGGGAGAAAATCGGAAGGTGAGAGAGAGAGTTCAGAATTCCAGGGAGCATCTATAGAAGATACCCTTTTGGTGAAGGTTCGAGTCTAGAAGGCAGTACTAGGAATACTTATGCTCACCAGCATGTCAGCAGTCATACTCTAATCCTGTAATACTCTCCAAGCTTTGCCTTGCCCTTTTGGAAAGATACACATCCTTTGCAATGCAGAGGGACTGGCCTAGAAAGAGCTGAGATGGGGAGGAGGGTAGAGTGACCTCTCTTCTGGCTATCATCCCTTGCTAACCTCCCTTGCTAACTGCCCAGTGGGGCCTTAGTCCACCATCCCCCAGCCTTTGTGAATTACAGTGTGGGGTCTTCTTTGGAGGGAGTAGTGCAGGACCCTCCCCAAAACTCCTGATTAGACCTCAAACTTTATACACGAAAAGAGTGTTTCACAATTGACTTTGTGGTCCAGTGCTTATCCTACATTGCCACACCAGTACTCCCATCAAGTTACAGGGGATGGAAATTAGAATAGGCTTTGAAAATACCAAGAATCCCTGGGGAGCATCAATGGTTAATTTCTCAGCTACTAACCAAAATGCTGGTTGTTTAATTTCATCCAAAGGCAACTCAGAAGAAAGACCTAGTAATCTCCTCCTGAAAAATTAGCCAATGATAATCTTTTGGAATACAGTTACATTCTGACACTCATAGGGTGGCCATGAGTTGGAGCTAGCTCTAAAGCTACTGGTTTGATATGGTTTGGTTTGGATCTTGGTGAAAGCACAAGGACCCCATAAACAATTCTGTGAAATAAGCCTTTGCTAGTACTGAGACAGGAAAGAAAGAAACCATCAATGTAGATTTCAGAAGAGACTCTGAAACTTGCTCTTGAATGTAAAAAAGCAAAAGAGACTGTAAGAAATTAGGAAGTAAAAGAGCTGAACAGAAAGTTTCAAAGGGCATCTTGAGAAGAAAAACGTTAAGTATTATAATGAAATGTGTAAAGATCTGGAGTCAGAAAACCAAAAAGGAAGAACATGCTCAGCATTTTTCAGGTGAAAGAACTTAAAAAAAAAAAAAAATTCAAACCTCAGGTTGCAGTACTGAAGGATCCTATGGGCCACATTAAATGACATAGGAAGCATGAAAAGAAGGTGGAAGGAATACACAGACTCACTGTACCAAAAAGAACTGGTTGATGTTCAGTCATTTCAAGAGGTAGCATATGATCAAGAACCAATGGTATTGAAGGGAGAAGTCCAAACTGCACTGAAGGCATTGGTGAAAAACATGATACTAGGAATTTATGGAATACAAATTAAAATTTTTCAATAAACTGATTAGCACCAGAAACTCTCTCTCATCTATGCCAAGAAATTTGTAAGACCAGCTGATTGGAAAACATCCGTATTTATGCCCATTCCAAAAAAAGGTGACCCAACAGAATGCGGAAGACATTGAACAATTAATTAATATGACATACAAGTAAACTTATGCTGAAGAGAATTTAAAAACAGTTATAGCAGTACATCTACAGGGAGCTGCCACAAATTCAAACCCAAATCAGAAGAAGGCGTGAAAAGAGGGATACCGTTGCTAACATCAGATGGATCTTGGATGAAAGTAGAGATGTCAGAAATATTTACTTTTGCTTTACTGACAGTGCAAAGGCATTGACTGTGTAGATCATAACAAACTATGGATAACATTGAAAAAAAATGAATATTCCAGAGCACTTAATTGTGCTTATGAGGAATCATTATATAGGCCAAGAGGCAATCATTCAAACAGAACAAGGGGACACTGAATGATTTAAAATCAGGAAAAGTGTGCACCAGAGTTTTATCCTTTCATCATGTTTAGTCAATCTGTGTACTGAACAAGTAATCTGAGAATCTGGATTATATAAAGAAAAATGCGGCATCAGGATTGCAGGAAGACTCATTAACAACCTGAGATATTCAGATGTTACAACCTTACTTGCTGGAAGCGAAGAAGATTTGAGATGAAATCTTCATACTGATGAAGATCAAAGACTACAATTTTCAGTATGGATGTCAAAGAAAATGAAATCAGTATGGACTGTAAAAAAATGAAAATTCTCACAACTGGACCAAAAAGTAACATCATGATAAAAAGAGAAAGAACGAAGTTTTCAGTGCTTGGATCCACAGTCAATGCTCAAAAAATCAAATTATGAATTGCATTGGGCAAATCGGCTGCAAAAGATCTCTTTGAGTATTAAAGAACAAAGGTATCAGTTTGAGGACTAAAGTGACACAAGCCATGGTATTTTATCGCATCATACGCATGTGAAAGCTGGACAATGAGTAAAGCAGACCGTAGAAGAATGGGTGCATTTCAGTTATAGTGCTGGGAAAGGATATTTAAAGTACCATGGACTGCCAGAAGAATAAACAAATCTGTGTTGAGAAAAAAACTGCCAGAATGCTCCTTAAAAGTAAGTATGGTGAGACTGTGTCTCTCATGTACCTTGGACATGTTGTCAGGAGGGGCCAGTCCCTGGAGAAGGGCATCATGCCTGATAAAGTGGAGGATCAGTTTAAAAGATGAAAGCTTCCAACAAGATGGATTGTCACAGTGGCAGAAACAATGGGCTCAAACATAAAAATTGTGAGGATGGCACAGTACAGGCAGTGTTTTTTCGATTGTGCATAGGGTTACTAAGAGTCAGAACTGACTCAACGGCACCTAATAACAACAACAGTGCTGACACATAAGTGTACCCAGGAACCTGTGGGAGTCACTAGACAGGGAAGCCAAGTCTCCAAGAAGGGATTGGGACCTATAGTAGAGTCTAGAAAGGTCAGCCTTAACAGAAAGGACATCTTAAATCACCCATTCATTTTTATTCACTCAACAAACATCCCTGAATCCCATCAGGTACCAGATGTGTGGCAGACATATACTAAGTACTAGAGATCCAGTGATAAATTAGAGTCTGTTCCTGCTCTCAAGGAGCTCACAGCTTTGTGCCAAGACAGCTCTATACAATATATGAAAGAGGTTCTGATGGAGGTGTATTAAAGGTGCCACAGGGAATTCAAAGAATTGAGTCCCTCTGCCTGGTCCAGGAGGTTGTGAAGACTTCATCATAGAAGGATGAAAGAAAACTTGAAAACAAACAAGAAAAGCAAGGAGATTCTTGACTGTCACACAAAGAGAATTTGGCATTTATCCTGAAGCCTTCTGCTAAGCAGGGAGAAGCATGCTCAGGCTTGCATGCTAGAACTAACTCTTAGGCAGATTGTTATTTATTTGCAGAGTGGAATGAAAAGATGTAAGATTCGTTCCAAGGCTGTTGCAATAGGCTAAATGCAAGGTGGTGAGACAGGGCATTCTTCCAAAGAAGCAGAAAGCAAATTTGGGATAGTGCAAATACAGGAGCAGTATTTGAGGGTGAGGAACAGCCACGACCGAGAACAGCTCAGCGAGTGTGCAAAGAGTAGTCATCTACTAGCTCATCCAATATTCATGATAATATGGTTGAGTAGACAACAAGTACTGTTTCACTTAACATGGACAGAGGCTGAGATACCAAGAGGAGTGACTTGCTTAAATCAGAAAGCAAGTTAGCAGCAGAGCTGAAACTAGAATATTGGCCTTTTTCGTTTCTGTCCAGTGCTCTTTCTACTGCCACCCCTCCACTGCCCTGGCTCATTCTCAGCTGGAAGGCTTATATGACATGCACTCACTTTAGGGAGTCTCAGAGAATCAATGAAGAACTTTCTTCCCTCAGGGAAATGGTATCTATACATTTAAATTGGTATCTTTATAATCAACATAAGGGCTTTTTATTTTAATATAGCAGTTGAGAGGCAAAATCAGGTCCCGCTTCAAGTGCTACTCAAATCTGCTGTGTGGGCAGCTCTCCGATGTGGAAATGAGGCACCCTTAACAGCCACCCACACAGCAGCCTAATTTTCACTCAAGAGTCGCTATTTAAAAAAAAAAAAAAAGTGACTCAAAACCACAAGCAACTTTGAGTTTAACTTCTGAAAATCTCCAACCAATCAATGGAGCAGGAAAATCTTCAAAGAAAATCAGGGGAAGACCCCAGAGAGCAGGTGAGCGAGATTCCAGTTCTGGCCTTGTCCAAGTCATCACACATGGCATGTTCTGTGGTCTGCTCTACATTCACAATCATCATTCATGTGGACAATGGGTGTGAGGTCACTCCCAGATCCTAATGAACACCTGAACCCAGAACCTCTACTGTAAATGCACCCTTCACCGGGCAGCTGGGTGGGGTCCTGGTGGAGGCAACGCTCGCTTCAAGTGTTTTCCACCCATCCAAGAGAGATTTGATTCCTCCTCTGGCCTCTACCCCAGCTATTCTTCTTTAGGCCCTTATTAGCACCTGCATGGAACTGCACACTAGTCCTTCTGCCTCTTATGTTATCCCTGCTGGTCTCCCTCACTAAAGCAGGAATCTGACTTTGTCACTTTCCAGCTCAAATTCTCACTGAATCTTTACCTGCAGTATCAAATCTTTGTAAGATGTTCTAGGCTACCAGGGTCTGGCCCTTCTCCTTTCCCCACCTCACACAGCAACCTCTGGTCTCACACTTGTTACACTTACAGGGACAATTTCACAGGGTTGTAAGGGCCTCGTGGCATTATGGCTGAAAAACCCACTGCACTCAATTCAATTCTGATGTTTATAGACTCTAGAGAACAGAGTAGTGATGATCCATAGGGTTTCTGAGGCTGTAAATCTTTGCAGGAACAGATTGCCACATTTTTCTCCCTCAGATTGGCTAGTGGGTTCAAACCAACACTTAACCCAAATGCCATCAGGGCTCCTTGCTAACTACAAAAGCCCATGGCCATGTAGTCAATGCGGACTCATAGTAAACCTATATAAGGTTTCTGAGGTTGTAAATCTTACAGGAGCAGAAAGCCTCATCTTTCTTCCATGGAGCAGCTGGTGAGTTGGAACCACTAACCTTGTGGCTAACAGTCCACCATTTATCCTACAGAATCCTGATATGGTGATGTGGGTTAATGCACTAGACTGCAAAGTCAGTTTGAACCACAAGTTCAGTTGTTCAAGTTCACCAGTCACTCCTCAGAAATGCTATATGGGGTAACTACAAGTTGGAACCGACTCAGCGGCACTTAACAACTACAACAGCACCAGCTATAAAAACTCATTGTAAAAAAAAAAACTAATTGTACCGCTCTAAGACTGAAACTCAAAGGGAACACATGAGCAGGCATTTAAGCTTGCTGATGATCACATTGGTCCACTGATGAATGGAAGAGGAGGAAAGGCAGCAATGAAGAAATGGGCTGAGTTCAACCACGTTCCACAGACTACCATTGACCTGGAGATGAAAGAGAGAAGACGAAGGGCTGGTTGGTCCAAAGTATGGTGAGACCTGGGGACACCTGAACCTACGGACAAGGACATAGCCACATAAGACTGCCACTGACAATAAAGCATCCAGATGATACGAAGTGAGGGGAGACACACAAGAACACCCAAATTTGCAGACAGTACCCATTTGACTTAGCCTCAATCGCTTGATAATCAGAATTCGACTAGAGAAGGATTTAAAAAAAAAAAAATTTTTTTTATAAAGTAAACAAGGGTAAATTGCAACAATTTCATGAACTTCACATATATTCATGGAGGTAGTAACTCTAAATACCATCAGAAAGGGAAGGATTCTTCACATCAAGTATCAATGCTATTCCCTCTATACACAGGGTAGATAGAAACAGGCAGCCTAGACATTGTTGTTGTTGTTGTTAGGTGCCATTGAGTCAGTACCAACTCATAACAACTTTATGCACAGCAGAACAAACACTGCCCGATCCTGGGCCAACCTCACTATTGTTGCCATGCTTGGGCCCACTGATGCTGCCACTTTGCCAATCCATCTCGTTGGGGGACTTCCTCTTTTTCTCTGACCCTCCTCCACCTTACCAAACATGATATCCTTCTTCTCCAGCAACTGCTCCCTCCTGACAATATGTATGAAGTATGAGAGATGAAGTTTGGCCATCCTGGCCTCCAAGGAGAACTATGGCTGCACGTCTTGCAACACAGATCTGTTTGTTCTTTTGGCATCCCATGGTACTTTCAAAAATATTCTCCTTGAACACCATAACTCAAATGCATCAGTTCTTCTACGGTCTTCCTTATTCACCGTCTAGCTTTCGCATGCATATGAGGTTACTGAAAAATACCATGGCTTGGGTCAGGTGCATCTTAGTCTTCAATCTGACATATTTGCTCTTCAACACTTTAAAAAGGTCTTATGCAACATATTTGCCTAATGCAATATGTCATTTGATTTCTTGACTGCTGCTTCCATGAGTGTTAACAGTTGATTCAAGAAGAATGAAGTCCATGACAACTTCAATCATTTCTCCGTTGCTAAGAATGTTGTTAATTGGTCCAGTGCTGAGGATTTTTGTTTTCTTTACATTGAGATGCAATCCATGCTGAAGGCTGTGCTCTTTGATCTTCATCAGTAAGTCTTTTTAAGTCCTCTTCACTTTCAACAAGCAAGGTCGCATCATTTGCATATCACAGGTTGTTAGTGAGTTTTCCTCCAATCCTGATGCCACTTTTTTCTTCATATAACCGAACTTCTCAAATTATTTGCTCAGCATACAGGTTGAATAAGTATGTTCTGTTCAAACAACTGCCTTTTAGTCCATGTACAGATTCCTCATAAGCACAATTTAGTGTTCTGGAATACTCATACTTCTCAATGTTGTCCATAGCTTGTCATGATCCACACAATCGAAAGCTTTTGCGAAGTCAATAAACCACAGGTAAACATATTTCTAGTATTCTCTGCTTTCAGCCAGGATCCATTGGACATCAGCAATGATATACCTCTTTCCATGGCCTCTTCTGAATCCAGCTTGAACCTCTGGAACTTCTCTGTCAATGTATGATTGTAGCCATTTCTGTATTACCTTTAGTAAAACTTTACTCACATGGAATATCAAATATATTGTCTGATGATTTCCACATTTTGTTGAGTCACCTCTATTTGGGATGGGCACAAATATGGATGGATCTCATCCAATCAGTTGGCCAGATAGTCGTCTTCCAAATTTCTAGGCATATATGAGTATGTGCCACCTCACTTTCTTGAAAGATTTCAATTTTTAGTCCATCAGTTCCTAGTGCCTTGTTCTTTGCCAGTTCCTTCAATGCACCTTGGACTTTCTCCTTCAGTATCAATGGCTCTTGATAATATTATACCTCTTGAAATGGTTGAACATCAACCATTTCCTTTTGGTACAGTGACTCTGTGTGTTTCTTTCATCTTCTTTTAATGCTTTGAGCATCTTTTAATAATTTGCCCAAAGAATCCTTCAATAACGAAAGTCGAGGGTTGAAATTTTTCTTCAGTTCCCCAACTTGAGAAAAGCTGAGCGTGTTCTTCCTTTTTGGTTTTCTGACTCCTAGACATTGGCTACTTAAATTGAGCGGGTGATAAAAGCTTGAAGTGAATGGTTTACAAGGTTTCAAGAGGGAGTTTAGTTTCAGAGTGTATGTGGGAAGATAGAGTCTCCACTGAATAGTTTTCATCTTGTCCAGATGGGTCTGGTAAAAGAGATAGGGATAAGATTCTTATGATTTAATAGTGAGTAACTGTTATCATCCACCACTCATCTATCAGTTTGTTGTACTCTAGTGGCTTGTGAGTTGCAGTGATTCTGAAAGCTATGCCACTGATATTTTAAATACCAATAGGGTCACCCATGGTGGACAAGTATCACATGAGCTTCCAACTGAAGACTGACATGGAAGAAGGAGTTATGAACTACTTCCGAATCTTTAGTCACTGAAAATCTTATGAATAGCAGAGAAACATTGTGAGATATAGTACCACAAAATGAGCCCCTCAGGTTTGAAGGCATCAAAATGCAATTGGGGAAGAGCTACGTCTCAAAGTAAAGTTGACCATAATGACACTAATGGAGTAAAGCCCATGAAAGTAAAGCCAATGGGACCTTCATTTCCTGATGGGGCACAACTCAAAATGAAGAGAAACACTGGAAACATCCATTAGTAATCAGAACATGGATTGTACAAAGTAGGAATTTAGGAAGATTGGACATTGTCAAAAATGAAATGGAATGCATAAACATCAATATCTTAGGCATTAGTGAGATGAAATGGACTGGTATTGGCCATTTTGAATCTGATAACCACATGGTTTATTTACTATGCTGGGAATGACATATTGAAGAGGAATGGTGCTGCATTCACTGTCAAAAAAAAAACATATACAGATCAGTCATGAGGTACAAGGCTGTCCGTGATAGGATAACATCCATGCACCTACAGGGAAGACCAGTTAATAACATTATTATTTAAATTTACGCACCAACGACTGAAGGCAGTGAGGATGAAACAGCAGAATTCTACCAACTTATTCAATCTGAAATTGATCAAACATGCAATCAAGATGTATTGAGAAGGGAGAGGGCGACGCTTCCCTGACCAGGCAGCACAGGTACGCGGGCTCGGGAGAAAGTAGGGGGCGGTATCACAAATTGGGGCCCCCGCCTGGTAGACAGAAACAACATACCAAAATCTTTGGGACACTGCAAAAGCGGTGCTGAGAGGACAATTTATTGCAATAAACACACACATCCAAAAAGAAGAAAGAACTAAAATCAACACATTAACACAGCATCTATAACAATTAGAAACAGATCAACAGAGGGAACCCACAGTCACCAAAAGAAAATAATAAATATCAGAGCAGAAATAAATGATAGAAAACAGAAAAACTATAGAAACAATCAACAAGACAAGAAGCTGGTTCTTTGAAAGAATTAATAAGATTGACAGACCATTGGCAAACCTAACAAAAGAAAAGAGAGAAAAGACACAAATAACACACATTAGAAA
>NW_006408649.1:7982134-7983709 GCF_000296735.1 Chrysochloris asiatica | reverse complement strand
GAGGGAAATGGACTGTGGGTCGAAAACTGGGGGGAGGAGGGGGAAGTGTAGGGGGCGGGTTTCTGGGATATACCCTTTGGGTGGTTGATGATGCATGGAGGGGATTGGAACCATGGCAATGAGATGTTATACAATGGAATGAATGCAAAATTAAAGTCTCCCATGTAAATTATCATATAATTCACAATAAAACATTTTTTAAAAAAAGATGTATTGAACATTACTGGTGATTGGAATGCAAGGTTGGGAGCAAAGAGGAAGGATCAGTAGTTGGAAAATATGGCCTTGGTGATAGAAATGATGCTGGAGAACGCATGATAGAATTCTGCAAAATCAATGATTTGTTCATTTCAAACACCTTCATTAGATAGCATGAGAGATGATTGAACACATGGACTTCACCAGATGGAATACACAGAAAATAAATTGATTACATCTGCAGAAAGAGACAATAGAAAAACTCTATATCATCAGTCACAACAAGGCCAGGGGCAAACTGTGGAACAGACCATCAATTGCTAATATGCAACTTCAAACTGAAGCTGAAGAAAATGAAAACAAATCCAGGAGAGCCAGAATACGATCTTCAATATATCCCACCTGAACTTAAGAGATCGTCTGAAGAACATATTTGATACATTAAACACTAAAGACCGAAGATCAGAAGAGTTGTGGGATGACATCAAGAACATCATACAGGAAGAAAGTAAAAAATCATTAAGAAGGCAAGAAAGAAAGAAACTATCAAAATGGAAACTTGCTCTCCAGCGTAGAGATGCTAAAGCAAATGGAAGAAATAAGGAGGTATGAGAGCTGAACAGAAAATTTCCAAGGTTATCTCGAGAAGGCAAAGTCAAATATTACATCAAAATGTGCAAAGATCTGGAGTAAGAAAACCAAAAGGGAAGAACACACTCAATATTTCTCAAGCTGGGGAACTGGAAAAAAATTCAAGCCTCAACTTGCGTTATTGAAGGATTCTTTGGGCAAATTATTGAATGATGCAGAAAGCATCAAGAGAAGACGGAAAGAATACACAGAGTAACTGTACCAAAAGGGAATGGTTGATGTTCAACCATTTCAAGAGGTAGCATATGATCAAGAGCCAATGATACTGAAGGAAGAAGTCCAAGGTGCAGTGAAGTAATTGGCAAAGAACAAGGCACCAGGAATTGATGGACTAAAAATTGAAATCTTTCAAGAAAGTGAGGTGGCACTGGAGGCACTCATTCATATATGCCAAGAAATTTGGAAGACAACTATCTGGCTGACTGGTTGGAAAGAACGGTATTTGTGCCCATTCCAAAGAGAGGTGACCCATTTGAATGCTGAAATCATCAGACAATGTCTTTGATATTCCATGCGAGTAAAGTTTTACTAAAAGTAATACAGAAATGGCTGCAAGCATACACTGACAGAGAACTTCCAGAGGTTCAAGCCAGATTCAGAAGAGGCCATGGAACGAGGTATATCATTGCTGATGTACGATGGATCCTGGCTGAAAGCAGAGAATATCAGAAAGATGTTTACCTGTGCTTTATTGACTACGCAAAAGCTTTCAATTGTGTGGATCAT
>NW_006408649.1:7976407-7977856 GCF_000296735.1 Chrysochloris asiatica | reverse complement strand
GAACCACATCCAGATCTCCAGAGATGGGAAATTCCCACTTGAAAGGACGAGCAGACCAGCCTGGAGCAGCTAGAAGAACAGAAGATACTTCCTGAAAGAAAGACCTACAGGAAAAATATAAAACAACATAGGCTGGCAGGCGCCATATTAATTAAGGAATTAAAATGAAGGGACGACATATTAATCGAGGAATTGAAATAAAGAAATGAGACAATGGGGACCTTGCGCATGAAGAGCTCATTGTTCTAGCAAAGCAACAATGAAGTGTTTTCCTTGGATAGCAGAGCTACAAGGAAAAAAAATTCATGCACAGGCCCCTGTTGTTGTTGTTGTTAAGTGCCGTCGAGTCGGTTCCGACCCATAGCGACCCTGTACAGGGTTTCCGAGGGTGTAAATCCTTACGGGAATAGAAAGCCTCATCTTTCTCCCGCGAAGCGGCTGGTAGTTTCAAACCGCTGACCTTAAGGTTCGCAGCCCGATTCGTAACCACTACGCTACCAGGCCCCTAGTTACTTTTTTTCTTTTTGAATCATTCTCCGATTTATTCATGATTTTATTAGTATCCCTTTACTTTAGATTTTGACTCTCCTACACTTTAGTATATTTTTATTAAAAGTTAGAAGTCATATATTAGCTACATTTATTCTACTTGTAATCATAGGTAGATTTTACTTATATTAACAATGTTCTTAAGACTACTAGGAGACAGGATTTGTCAGTTGAATTACTACCAGCTTAGGTTTAGTGATTATAAACATCCTTCCTTATAACCTTAGTTTAAGACAATAAAGAATCCTTAAAAGCAATTAGAATATAGATAAGGGATACTGGAATAACAGCAATGAAGCAGCAAGCTAAACCTCACAATGTTCAATAGACTTCTTTGAACACCCGGGTGAAGACCTAGTTGGCCAGCAGTGTGGCAAGAATTAGGGACTCCTGGGCCCGGAGTCAGTGACATAGCCACAGAGGACTAGAGTGGAGAGTGAAGCACCCAGCTGATAAGAAGAGAGGGCATATGCATAAGAACACCCACACTTGCAGATAATACCCACTTGACCTGGCTTCAATGGCTGGATGATCAGAGCTCAAATAGAAGAAGAAAGAAGAGGAAAAAAAGAGTAATCTGATACAATTTGATGAACTTGACCTACACCTATGGAAGCAGGAGCTCACAAGAGGGAACAAATCTTTACAGCAAGGATCATTCCCACCCCCTCCATACACAAAGTAGATAGGGATGGGCAACTTGGACATTGGCTACCCAAAATTGGGAGGGCTACAAAGGTAAGAACTGATTAGCTTCCAAGCTTCCAAGAGGGAAGCTAGATTCAGAGGGCATGAAGGAAGATAGAATCTCCAGTGAGAAGTATCCAATCTGTCTAGGTGGAACTGATGAAATGAAATGCAGATGGGTCTCTTGTGATACAATAATTGCTATCAGGACTG
>NW_006408649.1:7968134-7976307 GCF_000296735.1 Chrysochloris asiatica | reverse complement strand
TGTGAAGTATGAGTATTCCTGAACACTTAATTGTGCTCATGAGGAATCTGTACATGGACTAAAAGGCAGTTGTTTGAACAGAACATGGGAACACTGAATAGTTTAAAATTAGGAAAGTTGTGCGACAGGGTTGTATTCTGTCACCATACTTATTCAACTGGTATGCTGAGCAAATAATCCGAGAAGTTCGGTTATATGAAGAAAAAAGTGGCATCAGGATTGGAGGAACACTCACTAACAACCTGTGATATGCAAATGATGCGACCTTGTTTGTTGAAAGTGAAGAGGACTTAAAAAGACTTACTGATGAAGATCAAAGAGCACAGCCTTAAGCATGGATTGCATCTCAATGTAAAGAAAACAAAAATCCTCAGCACTGGACCAATAAAAAACATTCTTATCAATGGAGAAAAGATTGAAGTTGTCAAGGACGTCATTCTTCTTGGGTCAACTATCAATACTCATGGAAGCAGCAGTCAAGAAATCAAACAGCGTTTTGCATTTGGCAAATATGTTGCACAAGACCTTTTTTAAGTGTTGAAGAGCAAAGATGTCAGCTTGAGGACTAAGGCAAACCTGGCCCAAGCCATGGTATTTTCAATAACCTCATATGCATGCAAAAGCTGGACGGTGAATAAGGAAGACCATAGAAGAACTGATGCATTTGAATTATGGTGTTCAAGGAGAATACTGAAAGTGACATAGGATGCCAAAAGAACAAACAGATCTATGTTGGAAGAAGTGCAGCCCAAGTGCTTCTTGGAGGCCAGGATGGCCAAACTTCGTCTTTCATACTTCGGACATATTGTCAGGAGGTAGTAGTCACTGAGGAAGGATATCATGGTTGGTAAGGTGAAGGGTCAGAAAAAAAGAGGAAGACTTCCAGCCAGATGTATTGGCTAAGTGGCAGCATCAATGGGCTCAAGCGTGGCAACATTTGTGAGGCTGGCCCAGGACCGAGCAGTATTTTATTCTGTTGTGTATGGGGTCACTATGAGTCGGTACCAACTCGATGGCCCCTAACAACAACAATTGTTATCATGACTAATTGCGACTGTAACAATTGTAAAGGTAGACATTTTGTAAGAAAATTGGGGAGTAGTTAATCTTACAGTCCAGAAACAGTGGAACCTAGGACCATCAGGGGAGAAGAGCACAAGTGGAATGTGGGACCTTATCCAAAGAAGCAGCGACACCAGAAATGGAGTTAGAGATGGGGACATGGAGAGAGGGAGCAGCTGAGGACTCTAGATTCATGAGTAGAGAGAGACTGAGAGCTGAGTGTTTAGAAAGAAGGAAAAAAAAAGAGCTAAAGTGAATAGGGAGAAATATGGTTAAGACAGACTAGATAAAAAAGCCTAGAAGTCTACTTTTGAAAAAAATCAGCCAACAAAAGCCCTACAGGTCATGACAGTTGAACTGGCAACTGATCATGAACAGCACAGGTCTGGTCAGTGTTTTGTTACAATGTACATGGTCAGGGGCATCGTGATAGCAATGACTAGCACCACAAATATAAAAAAGCAACTGACAAAGGTGAAGCAGAAGTAGCATTCACCTAAACCTTTACAAAAGCGCAATGTGTCCATGTGATGATTCTTCACCTCTTATGATGGGTAAAGGAGGTTCTAGAGAAACTCGAAAGATGGGAAAAATGTGATCAAACCCAAGCAAACTTAAGGGACACAAACTTCAGGAGGGAGTGTGATATTGTTCTCACATGGATTGAAACACACACATTTCCATTTTTGACCTCAGGGTTTTTTTTTTTAAATACCAATTGTCCATAAGAGACCTTCTGATACCTCCTTTGGGATCATATGTCATCCAAAGGGTCTTTTGTTTTAACACTTGAGTGTGTTACTTTGTCCTCTTGCCATTCCATTACCATATTTTTACATTTCAAGAGGCCAAATTTTGAAGAGACCCACTGCTTTATTTTTTTCTTTTTTGCTTCAGCATCCCCAGGGTGTTTGGGTACATGAGAAAAAGAATTAGAAAGGGAGAGACAAGAAAACACACACACACACCTTCTTACATGGCTAAAAACTTAGACAACAAAGAACGCTATTAATAGAAAAATAAGAGTCTCTCACCTCTTCCTACCCCCAGTCTTAGTCCCCAAGTTTCATCTTTTAGCACCATGGTTTTAATAGTACATATATACCTCTATTTTTCTACTGGACTGCACACTCTAAAAGATGTAACATTTAGTTCATATCTTTTTTATCTTCTTTCCAGAATGTTTTTAGTTATAAGAATCATTCTTATTTGCTTAATTGAATATCTTTAACCCTAAAAATACATAGACATTTACATCTCTTGTTCCTCCAACTATAGACAGCATTTCTTAATTTCCTATTATGTAAGATGAATGAAATACTTTATCCTATGTATTCCTCCCCCATCTTTCCAGCCTCCCGATTTCTATCAGCTTCACTATTTTTTCTTTGTTGAGCCTTATAATAATATTGATATTTGGTTCTGTGTCTGTATTAATTAACCTCTGAATTAACAACCAATGGAATTTATAATAATATAATTACCTAAATATTGTTTTCTGAAGTATAAGTAATATGATTTAGTTCCTACAGACAGAAACGTAATTCTGTGTCAGTTAAGAGCTCCCCAAAACAAAGCAGTACTACCACTGAGAAGTCTATGTCATTGAGTCCTTTCCCCATTGTACATTTCAGGTTCACCATCCCCTCATGTCTATGTGGCCCCCATCATTGTCTTCTGAAATGAATCAAAGAAGCTGATAACAAGGTTCAAATCGGACACTTAAGATTATTAATATGCCAAAGTGGCCAACTGTGATAGGTGATAGGCCTAAAGTCACCTGGACTCAAAGGTCAGATCTTGGTGTGGGGGATTTTTACATTACTAACTTCTGCATATTGCTTCTTGCCACCCTCCTCAGAACCACTTTCTGGTGGAAGATTCCTGACTGCGTAAAGTAAGCCAAAGAGTTCCCCTTCCATTTTCTTTTAATATATCTAATTAGTCAATGGGTGTTGACGTTTACATACACAGCCTGAAATTCTTATGTAAGAATGCATGTCTTAAAAAAAAAAAAAAAAAAGGTTAACATGAGGATTCTTAAATATAACTTATCCATGAGGACTTTAAACCTGACTGAACTATTCTTGAGAGAGAACATTCCAGGCATCTAGATCAAATGGATCCTCTTTATTTATGCTTGACCAATTGATCAGTGTCATGTCTCATTTTAGGTCACCTCATATTTGAACCATCTTTTCATTGTCAGGGCTTTGTGACAGATAACAGAAACAATTCTAGCTAATTTAAGCAGAAATCAATTTAAGATGTGAAATTATGGGTTTAGAAACTTTTTAGAAGGTTGGAGGCCCACATTCAAGGCTGTTTCTAGGAATGACTCTGACACAGCACTGCAAGCCCAGCCCAGCAAGGAAGCAGCGGCGGGAGAACCAGGAAGCCGCTGCACGAAGGCGTGCTCCAGAGCCACACTGCTTTTCTAGGGATCAGAAACTGCAGCCTTCCGTAATCATGGGTTCTCACTATCTCATGTACAGTCTATGTCAGCAACAGATGGCCCATGCCTAGCCTTTCATACCCACAAACAAGGGCCAGACAGTGAACCATCTGCCTGTCCCCATTGCAGACAAAGCAAATGCCTCTAATGACCCGGCTGGCAGCAGAAGTCAGCCTTCCTCAGACTTGTACCATCCAAAGTTCATGTGGGTGCATCCAATTGGCCGGAGCTAAGTCACATGATAAACTCAGACTGTAAGGGAACCTGGGAAATGTAGCCTTTGGTTTTCCAGACTCCGGCCTAAAATTAGGAAGTGGTTCTCAAATTTGAGCAAGGATCAAAATCCCCTAGAGGGCTTGTAGAAACACAGTTTGCTGGATCTCAGCCCCACAGTTTCTGACTCACTAGATCTGGTGGTGGTTGTGGTGATATGCCGTGGAGTCGGTTCTGACTCATAGCGACCCTGCACAGGTTTTTAAGACTGTAAATCTTTACGGGAGCAGAAAGCCTCATCTTTCTCCTAAGAAACAAATTGCTGATCTTGAGGTGAGCAGACAGGATTGTAACAACTGCACTACCAGATCTGGGGTGAAATCTAAAAGCCAGCATTTCTAACAACTTCCTGGTGATGCTGATGTTGGTGATCTAAGTGCCTCTCTTGGAGTACCACTCCACTAAAATATACCACAAGGGAGTTGGAATGAAGTTGAGTGGGTCAAATTACAGCATCTACCACTACTTTCTTTTTATTTATTTTTAGTATTGTAAATATCAATGTAACAAAACATTTGCAATCTCTACATTATTTACATCACAATTCTGCTATGAGTCAAAACTGACTCGGCACACAATCTTGCTCCTCATGATCAATCATCACTGCTGTTCATTTCCAAATTCTACCATAGCTTTCTCAGACAGCTTTATGTTTTCCTTGGCCTTCTAATTATTTTTCATTATTGAAGGAAAAACTACATGTTCTTTTCGCACATCACTTGGCTCTTCCAGCTTCTTTATCAGAGATTTTGTTATAAAAAACGACTTTGTTCTCAAAGTTATTCTTCTTTAACCTATTATTTTTCCTGCCTGCTTTATAGGCCTGCCATTAGCTATTATCCTGACATTTGTTTCATCTGAATTAGTGGCATTGAATAGTTTCCTGGATCTTGTCTTTGTCTTTAACAGATTTCTTTTTAATTTTGCTGGGGTTCAACCATAAGTAGTTATGTCTGTGAGTGTGTCTGTTTTCTTTTCACATATAGGAGCTAAACATGTTTACTGCTTCCATGGAAGAAAGTATTTTTCCTAAGCTTCATAATAGTCAAACTGGATACAGATTTCTGGTTTCAAAATTCTTTTCAAAGGTTGCTAAAATGAAGCTTTGACTGCGACCCAAAGAAAACAGATACTACATTTCAAAAGGAAAAGTAAGGTCAGTGTGACAGTTTCCTATTACTGCAGTAACTATTAATGGTTGATAACAGCACAACTTTATAGTTCAGGAGGTCAGAAGTCCAAAATGAACCTTCTGAGACTAAAATCAAGTGTCACTGGAGGCGTGGAGAGGCAGGGTATATGAAAGCTCCAGGACAGAAATCTGTTCCTTGCCTCCTCCAACCTCTAAAGGTTGACTTGGAGCCCTCTTCCACCTTCAAACTCAGAAGTTTCATCACTCGGACTCCTACTTCCATTGTTTTATCACCTTCTCTAGATCTGTCTCTACTGCCCCCATCCTTCAGTTGTAAGAACCCCCTTGATTAACATGGTCCACTCAGATAATCCACGATAATCTTCCCATCTCTAGATCTTTAGTTCATCACATCGACAAGACCCTTTTGCCACGAGAGACAAAATACAGGTTCTGGGGAATAGGACATGGACATCTTTTGAGGAAACAATAGCCATTGTATGTTGTTGTTAAGTGCTGTTGAGTCTGTTCCGACTCCTAGTGATCCCTGTATAGGGTTTCTAAAGACAAGGTTGAACCACCAACCTTGTGGTTAGCAGTCCAGTGATATAGGACTTCCTAAAAGGAGTTTTGCAACTCTTAGTGAGCACATGGAGCAAACAAAAGGGTCAGGGATTGGAGAAGGGATTGTTGTGCCACCTCTTAATCCAAAGGGAAGGATAGGAAGGGATTGCCCACTCCTCCACCTAAAGTAAAGAGACAGAAAGTAAATTCAAAGAGTATATCCCAAGCATTCTGGGAGATACAGTGACTCCCACCTGAAAAATTTAAAGTTCAAGAATGCTCACTGCTTTGCAGGCCACCCAAAGGCAAGTTGACCACATTGGGCTGCCTTCATCCTCATAGTCTATGAAGGCAAAGGATGCCTGAGTGTATCCCTTGTACATGATAGGGTCATATTAGAGGGTACTTGTGTTTGTTTTCACAATCTTGTCCATTGCATGACTGGAGATGGCTAAGATGTGAGGAAGGTTTAAGAAACCAGTCAGGGGAAAGATATATATTCACCCTCCTCAGAAACTCAATACAGAGTCGCTATGACTTGGAGGCACTTAACAATAACAACAACGGCAAAGGAAATCAAACATAAGAGCTCTCCAGCACTAGGGATATGTGGAGTGGGGAGGAGAGTCTCCAATGAACTCACAAAAATGATCACTAAGAAAAAAGATTAAAAAAAAAAAAAAAAAAATTTAATTCTGTTGCCATAGAGTCAGTTTCAATTCAAGGTGATCCCATGTCTTACAGAACAGAACTGATCCATGGGGTTTTCTTGGATGTAATCTTTACAGAAGCAGATCACCTGGCCTGTCCTTTGTGGTACCACAAGGGTAGGTTTTAATTGCCCACCTTTACACTGGTTGTCTAGGTTACCCATTCATTTATTGAGCACTTGCATTAAGCCAAGTAGTCTTTAAGAATTTTTTTAATGAATTGTCTCATTCAATCCTCCTTATTAGAAAAGTAGCTATTATCCTTATTTTACAAACAAGAAAACTGAGGGTTGGGAAGTTTGGTTCTGTGCCAAAAGTCATATATTTGCTGATTAGTAGAGTCTGTCTGATGCAAAGAAAAAACCCTTTTAACCACTATGCTATGTTAACTCTAGTATTTTCCCCATATCTCTGATTTGTCTCTCTCAAGTCCTCACCCCAACACATCCCATTTCTCAAACATGTTAAACACCTTCTCATTTATTGAGCATAACTTTTATTTTATTCATTGCACACTTACTGACATGGTTGGTTAGGTTCCAAAGACCAGGTTGTTATGCGAAAAAACAACATTATGTGAAAATGGAGGAGGACCACATCAGATCATAAAATAATGGTTGATGACATAATTTTATAATTGTCAAATTATATCATTGCATAAGTCCTAAATCACTGAGAATTTATGGTCCAACTAAATTGCCACGTAAACTTAACCATCACAGCTAGTGCTACTTTGCTCTCATACTTTGGGGTACTTACTGCCAGATGAATGTCATTAATGCAAAAAATCGTCAGCAAATTTTTTCATTATTGTAGTAAATGCAGAATGTCAGATAACAAGATAGTAAGTAAAGAATACTGTATTTTTAAAGAGCCCTGATGGCTAAGCAAAAGGTCAACTAAGCAAAAGGTCAGCTAACCACAAGAGCAGCCACCAGCTGCTCTGTGGGAGAAAGATAAAATTGTCTATTTCCATAAAGAGTTCCAGTCTCAGAAACCCCTGTCCAGCTTATCACTTATGTTGTAGGCATTGTTCCATTACTTTGTAAAAAAAGCTTCTAGCATTACTGTTACCAATCTGATGTCAATATTGATTATTTTTCCTATGTAGATAGAAGCATTTTATGTGTTTCTCTGTGAACACTTCAAAGATATTTTATTTTTTCCTTAATGTTTCAATTTTTCACAAAGATTTACCTGGATATGGGTCTTTTATCCATATCTTCTAAGCACTGAGCAGACCCAAGAAGTAAAGTAGCTAAAGCAAAAGAAAGAAAATGACAAAGTTGAAGATCTGAACAGTAGATTTCAAAGGGCAATTTGAGAAGGCAAAGTATTATAATGAACTATGCAAAAACCTGAAGGTGAAACCCAAAGAGAAAGCACACATGATGAGCTCTGCTGGCAACAACACAGAATACAGGACCAAGAAGGCTCAGGGGATGGTCCCAGAACTGTGAACCACATATAAAGGAATATTTAGAAGGTTGGAAGACTTACAGCTGAGTGAGTTTGTGTCAGAAGCAAGAAATCCATTGCTTCCTGGTTTGGGACGTTCAGCTGCTCCAGGAGCAGCCATCTTGTGTGGGGTCAAGTGGGGAAAGGATCAGAGCAGCCACAGATACCTGACAGAGCTGCAGAGATAGAGGTGTGGACATTCTTTTCTTTTGGTAGCTGTTCGTTGGTCCCTATTTGCAGACGATATGATCCTATACATAGAAAACCCCAAAGACTCAGTAAAAAGGCTACTAGACCTCACTGTAAGATTCAGCAAAGTGGCTGGATATAAGGACAACATACAAAAATCAGTTGGATTTCTCTATACCAAAAACGACAGCATTGAAAAGGACATTAGAAAAGCAGTATCATTTACAATAGCCACCCAAAGAATGAAATATCTAGGAATAAATGTAACCAGAGAAACAAAGGATTTATACAAAGAAAACTACAAAACACTACTACAAGAAACCAAAAGAG
>NW_006408649.1:7953894-7964564 GCF_000296735.1 Chrysochloris asiatica | reverse complement strand
GATGGAGCAGCTGGGGACTTTAGACCCAGATAGGGAGATGGACTGTGTGCTGACAGCTGGGGGGCAGGCTTGTAGTATATACTATTTGGTTGGTTGATGATGCATGGAGGGGATTGCAACCATGGCAATAAAACAATATACAATAGGATGAATGTAAAACTAATGTTCTCCCATGTAAACTATCACATAATTCACAATAAAACATTTTAAAAAAAATCTCCTGGAATTGATGAAATAAAAATTGAAATCTTTCATCAAACTGCACTGAAGGTACTAAGTCATCTATGCCAAGAAATTTGGCCAATTGAATGGAAGAGATCCATAATTGTGCCCATTCCAAAGAGAGATGACCCAACAGAATGTGGAAATCATCAGTCAATATCAACAATATGGGATGCAAATAAATTTTTGCTAAAGACAATTCAAAAACAGCTGCAGCAGTACATTGACAGGGAGCTGTCAGAGATTCAGTCCAGATTCAAATGAGGATGTGTAACAAGGGATATTATTGCTGACATCGGATGGATCTTGGCTGAAGGCAGAGAATACCCAAAAGATATTTACCTGTGCTTTACTGACTACACAAAGGCTTCCAATTATGAGGATCATGACAACATTGCAGAGAATGAGTATTCAAGAACACTTTATTGTGCTTATGAGGAACCTATACATAGACCAAGAGGCAGTTGTTCAAATAGAACAAGAGAACACAGAATGGTTTAAAATCAGGAAAGGTGTGTGCCAGGATTGTATTCTTTCTAAAAACTTATTCAACCTGTATACTGAGCAAATAATCCAAAAAGCTGGATTATATAAAGAAGATCATGGTCTCTGATTGGAAGAAGACTCATTAACAACCTGTAATATGCAGATAATACAACCTTGCTTGCTGAAAGCTAAGAGGAGTTAAAATACTTACTGATGAAGATCAAAGACAAGGACTTTACATTGGGTTGTACTTCAATGTACAGAAAACAAAAATCCTCACAAGTGGACCAATAAGTAACATCAAGATCTATGAAGAAAAGATTGAATTTGTCAAAGACTTCATTTTACTCAGACCAACCATCAACACTCGTGAAAGCAGCATTTAAGAAACTGAATAACATATTGCCAATTTGTTGTACATGACCTCTTCAAAGTATTCAAGAGCAAAGCTGTCAGCTTGAGGACTAAGGAATGCCTGACCGAAGCTATGGTATTTTCAATAACCTCATGTACGTGTGAAAGTTGACAGTGAATAAAGAAGACAGAGAATTGATCCATTTGAATTATGGTGTTGGAGGAGAATATTGCAAAGTACCATGGACTACCTAAAGAACAACCAACCAGTGTTAGAAAAAGTATAGTCAGAATGCTTCTTGGAAGCCATGATGACCAGACTTTGTCTCTCATATTTTGGACATATTATCAGGAGGAAACAGTCCTTGGAGAAGGACATCATGCTTGGTAAAGCGGAGGGTCAGTGAAAAAGAAGAAGACCCTCAATGAGATGGACTGGCACAGCGTCAGCTGTGTAGCAAAGATTGTGAGATTGGCACAAGATTGAACATTCTGTTGTGCATAGTCATTATGAGTTGGAATCCACTTGACGGCTCCTAACAACAAATATAATTGAGCTTTTTTTCAAATATTAATTGGCTCATTTTGCTTCCTCTTCTGTGAAATACTTGTCTTTTGTACATTTTTTTGTATTGAGTAGTTTGTTTTTATCACATTAATAATTTATTTGTATTCTGGATTTTTATAAGTTATGTGTTGAAAATACTTTTTGCCATTTTGTGACACACCTTTTAAATTTTCATAGTGTTTTGATGAACAATGTTCCCTTAATGAAGCCAAATGTATCAATCTTCTCTTTAGAATTACTTAAACAATCCCTTCTTACCCTAAGACCATAAATAAATTCTTCTATAATTACTTCTCCAAGTTTTGATTTTAGCATTTAAGTCTTTGATTCATTCACACTTGAGTAAAGATATAATTTCACTGTTTGCCCTATGATAACCCAATTATCACCTCACCATTTCTTAAATAGTCCATCCTTCCTCTATTGACCTTCAGTGACAATTTTATTATGTATCATGTTCCCACACATGTAAGAGTCTTTGAGAACCTTTTCATTCTTATCCCCCACTGCTCTGCTTCTCTATTTCTATGCCAATATAAGACTGCCTTAGCTACCATCCCTGCAATGATAGATATGCTTTAAGAACCTGAAGAAAAGCCACCTTCCGCACCCCCACCACCTTGTTCTGCTTCAGAATCTTGACTATTCTTGGTCTATTGTTATTCCATTTGAATTTTAGAGTCATCTCATTGCATTTTATTTTTTAAATGCTATTGAAGTTTTAAAATTAGAATTGCATTAAATTCATGGACCAGTTTCGGGAGAATTAGCATCTTTCTGACATTAAGAATTAACATCTTTATGCTATAGCATGACATATGTAAATGTTAGAATTTTTTGCCACAAAAATTTTGCAAATCTTTGGTTGACTTCTGACAAGGTGGCAGACTAGGCAGATGCATTACATGAACCCTTTATAACAAAAACAGGAAAGACAAAATAAAACAGACACAGATGAAAATCCTGGAACCCTAAACTTCAGAGGAAAGGTTAAAGAAGTGGGTTGAGTGTTTTCTTGGGGGAGAAGTTGACCAGAGATGACAAGAAAGGGAGACTGACTGGTGAACAGCCAGTCAGATGCAGTGACACCATCTTGAACTTTTGTGAGCAGCTTTGACAACAGAAATGATCTGGTAGAGCAGATTCACATGGGTGATGGGACAGGTACAATTCCTTCTTTTCTCCACACTCCCCTGCTGATCAGAGCTGTGGCCAGCTCCCACCCTCATCCACCTCCAGCACAAACACTGCTGTCCAGGAGGTTGGAACCACATGGCTGGGAGCCACACCAGTGTGAGGCAGTGGCTGGTTGCTATGCTTTTGTGCCTGGATTCAGGTGTTCTCTGCTCAAGACCTACAGAACCCACTGAGCCACCAGACCAACATTTAATCAGTCACTCTGCCCGCTGCTGCCCTGTGGTCCTAACAGACACCAACAGAATTCTGTCAAGGGACTCCACGAACTATTTCCAGATTGAATCCCCTGTATATAGATAACACTGAGGTCAATAGGAACCCCATCTAGGGCCAGGACCACCACTGATTCATCCCTCACAACCACCTCATGAGGTCCTTGGTATGCAGGATCCCCCCAAAGTTTTCTCCTCTTCAGGTCCAATAGCTTGCTATTTCATTGTTTTTGTTTGTTTATTCTTTCTCTTTCTCCTTCTCTTTCCATTCCCTTGAATTTGATCCTTTCCATCTCCGCTTTTGTTTTTCCTACTTTTCTTCTATTTCTCATTTCTCCTTTTCTTCTTCTTTTTTCCCCTTTTGAGTCCTGGTGTGGTGCTGTGGGATAATGTACTGGACTTCAAGTTGGTTTGAACCTCAAGGTCGGTGGTTTAAATTCACCAGTCACTCCTCAGGAACTCTATACAAGTTCACTATGAGTTGGAACTGACTCAATGGCACTTAACAACACACTCTTTATATTTTCATCTTCCCTCTCCCTAGTTTTTCTAGGTACTTAGCTTTTTATTTCTTCCTTCTATTTCCTATTTTTCTCTTTTACATCTCTATTTTCCTGTCCATCTTTTCACTTTTTAGGGAAGTTTCCTCTGAAGTTGAGTGTTCTGTTTATTTGGTCTTTCGTGTTTTTGTTATAGAGTGTTCATGTAATGCAACTGCTTAGTGTACCACCTTGTCAGAAGTCAACCAAAGATCTGCAAAATTTTTGTGGCAAAAATTGTAACATTTACTGAATGCCATTAAGGAAAACCCAGGGATACACCATTATGTTCTTTTTGTGGTTGCTAGGTACATGGTACATAAGTCCAACAACTCCATATACAGAGTTCTAGCTACATGGCAGTTAAGTCCAACATCTCCATATACAGAGAGCTAGCTAAATTGCAGATATGTCCAACATGTCCATATACAGTGAGCTAGCTACATGGCACATAAGTCCAACATGTCCATATACAGAGAGCTTGCTACATGGCACATAAGTCCAACATGTCCATATACAGTGAGCTAGCTACATGGCACATAAGTCCAACATGTCCATATACAGAGAGCTTGCTACATGGCAGATACGTCCAACAACTCCATATACAGAGAGGTAGATACATGGCAGGTAAGTCCAAAATCTCCATATACAGAGAGCTAGCTAAATGGCAGATATGTCCAACATGTCCATATATAGAGAGCTAGCTACATGGCACATAGTCCAACATGTCCATATACAGAGAGCTAGATACATGGCAGATCGGGTTGGGGTGGAGAATAGGGATTTATTCATGGGCTATAGACATATTGACATGGGTGACAGGGCAGGCAAAATACAAGAGGAAGGTTGACAGAGAAAACACTAAGGTAGCAGGAGACACAGGAAGGAGTGCAAGAGTTAAAGTGTTGTTGTTAAGTGCCGTTGAGTTGGTCCCGACCCATAGCAAGCCTGTATAGGGTTTACAAGAAACGACTGGTGAGATTGAACAGCTGACCTTGCAGTTCAAACTGACTTTGCAGTCCAGCACATGAACCCACAGCGCCACACCAAGACTCAGGTAAATACTGTCAACAGTTGGTACAAAGAGAGGATTATAATCATTGTAATGAAGCAAAGTGTATGATTTGTTCAATGTAAAATGGATTACCTGGTCTGAAAACCTTAACTCAATTCAAAATAAAAAGTAAAAAAAATATTTTGCACATCTTTGTTAGATTATTGCTGTGCTTATTTTTGTTGGTTTGTTTTGTTTACTAGCTATTTTAAGGAGTATTTTGCATTAAATGACATTTTCTGTTTGATGTTTGGTGCATGAAAATATAATTTTTAATTAAAACAATTCAGCATCTTGCTGAGCTCACTTAATATTTCAAAATGTCTAATCTCTTGGGTTTTCCACATACAAATCATATAATCTGCAAAAAATTACAGTTTGGTTTCTTCTTTTCCAATACTTAAAAAACTTTCATATCTTATTCCTACTACCTTGGGAAAGACATCTTGTACCACATTAAATTATGTTTTGAGGGTGGAAGGGAGTACTTTGCTTTTTTTCCTGGGTTTTAATGGGAATTATTTTAATGTTTCACCATTAAGTAAGATAATGTCTGTAGGTTTTTATAGATACATTTTATTAGGTTAAAGAAGTTTTCTTCTAATTTTACTGTGCTGAGTTTTCTTTCAATTTCTTAAAAAATCATAAGTGGATGTTAAATTTTATCAAATGCTTTCAATGCACTTAGTGAGATCAGTGTATTCTTTGATTCTGTTAATGTGCTGAATACATTAATGTTGTTACTTTTTTCAAGAATGGTCTCATCCAGTATTTGTCCTTTTGTGATTAAGTGATTTCACTCAGCATTATGTCCTCTGGGTTTATCCATGTTATGAGGTGTTTTGCAGATTCATCATTATTCCTCAGTATTCCGTAGTATTCTGTTGTGTGTATGTGCCAGTTTGTATAATCATTTTTCTGTTGATGGGCATTTAGGCTGTCTCCATCTTTTTTGCCATTGTGAATAGTACTGAGATAAAATGGGTGCACATATGTCTATTCATATTTTCAATATGCATGTGAATCTGCATATGAAAAACGGACAATGAATAAGGATGAATGGAGGAAAACCAGTGCATTTGAATTATGGTGTAAAGGATGGATATTAAAAGCCCCATGAACTGCCAGAAGAAAAACCAAATCTGTCTTGAAAGAAGTGCAGCCAGAATGCTCCTTAGAAGTGGGAATGGTGCTCTTGAGTCAATTGCTGTTGTCACTATGCAAATCCATCTCATTAGGTAGGGGTCTTCCTCTTTTTCTCTGATCCTTCACTTTACCAAACATGATATCCTCCTCCAGGGACTGGTCTCCCCTGATAATATGTCCAGAGTATGAGAGACAAGTCTGGCCATCCTGGCTTCCAAGGAGCATGCTGGTTGTACTTCTTCCAATACACATATGTTTGTTCTGATAGTCCACTGTACTTTTAATATTCTCCTCCAACAACATAACTCAGATGCATAAATTCTTCTAAGGTTTTCTTTATTCACTGTCCAACTTTCATATGCATATGAGATTATTAAAAATACCATGGTCTGGGTCAGGCATATTTGCTCTTGAAAACTTTAAAGAGGTTTTTATGCAGTAGATTTGACTAAAGCAATATGTTGTTTAATTTCTTGACTGTTGCTCCCATGAGTCTTGATGGTTAATCCAAGCAAAATAAAGTCTTTGACAATGTTAAACTTTTCTCCATTTATCTTGATATTATATATTGGCCCAGTGGTAAGAATTTTTGTTTTCTTTACTTCAGGTGCAACCAGTACCAAAGTCTGTGGTCTTTGATTTTCATCAGTAACTTTTTCAAGTAGTTTTCACTTTCAGCAAGCAAGGCTGTATCATTTGCATATCACAAGTTGTTAATGAGTCTTACGCAAACCTTGATGTCACATTCATCTTCATACAATCTAGCATCTCGGATATTGTGTTCAGCATACAGATTGAATGAGTATGGTAAAAGAATACACACCTTTCCTAATTCTAAACCATTCAGTGTTCCCTTGTTCTGTTCTAATACCTGACTCTTGAACTATGTATAGGTTCCTAGGAGCACAATGAAGTGTTCTGGAATACTCATTCTCCACAGTGTTGTCCATAGCTTGTCATGATCCACACAATTGAAAGCCTTTGCATAGTCAATAAAGCACAGGTAAACTTCTTTTTGGTATTCTCTGCTATCAGCCAAGATCCGTCTGATGTTAGCAATGATATCCTTCATTCCAAGTCCTCTTCTGAATCCAGCTTGAACCTCTGGCAGTTCTCTGTCATTGTATGCTTGCAGCCATTTTTGTATTGTCTTTAGCAGAATGTTACTTGCATGCAATTTTAATGATATTGTATGATGATTTCTACATTCCTTTGGGTCTCCTCCCGTTGGAATAGGCACAAATATGGATCGCTGGCCAGGTAGCTGTCTTCCAAATTACTTGACATAGATGATTGAGTGCCTCCAGTGCTTCATCAGTTTGTTGAAAGATTTCAATGTATATTCCACAAATTGTCAGCATCTTGTTCTTTGTCAATGCCTTCAACACACCTTGGACTTCTTCCTTCAGATCATTGGCTCTTGACCATAAGATGATTCTTGAAAAGACTGAACAATGACCACTTCTTTTTGATATAGTGACTCTGTGTATGCCTTTCACCTTTTATTGATGCTTTCTGCATCATTCAATATTTTGCCCATAGAATTCTTCAATATTGGAAGTCAAGTTCTGCATTTTTTCCTCATTTCCCTCAGCTTGAGCTGCTGATCATGTTCTTCCCTTTTTATTTTCTAATTTCAGGTTTTTGCACATTTCATTATAATATTTGGCTTTGTCTTCTCAAGCTGCCCTTTGAAATTTACTACTCAGCTCTTTTACCTCCTCATTTGTTCCATTTGCTTTAGCATCTCTATGCTGGAAAGCAAGTTTCAGAGTCTCATCTGACATCCGTTTGGGTCTTTTCCTTCTTTATTGTCATCCTAATGACTTTTTGTTTTCTTTTTATAAAATGTTCTTTATGTCATCCTACAACTCTTCTGGTCTTCAGTCATTAGTGTCTAATGCATCAAATCTGCTCTTCCAATGATCTCATCATTCAGTTGGGATATGTTCAAGGTCATATTCTGGTGCTCATGGATTTGTTTTCATTTTCTTCAGTTTTAGCCTGAACTTGCATACGAGCAATGGATGGTCTGTTCTACAATCTACCCTAGTCTTGTTCTGACTGATGATATGGAGCTTTCCCACCATCTCTTTCCACAGATGTAGTCAAGTTGATTTCTTTGTATTCTTTTATGTTGTTTTTAAAATGTATTTGCAATGAAGAAGTCATTGGTCTTATAAAATTCTATCATGTGATCTCCTGCATCATTTCTATCACCAAAGCCATATTTTCCAACTACTAATCCTTCTTCTTTGTCTCTAACCTTTGCAGTCCAACCACCAGTAATTATCAATACATCTTGATTGCATGTTTGATCAGTTTCAGACCGAAGAAGTTTGTTGAATTTTCCAATGTCATCATTACTGGCTTTAGTGATGGGTGCATAAATTTGAATATTAGTGGTATTAACTGGTCTTCTTTGTATATTTATGGATATTATCCTATCACAGACAGTGTTGTACTTCAAGACAGATCTTAAAAAAATTTTTTTGATGATAAATACTATGTCATTGCTGTACAATTTGTCATTCCTGGCATAGTAAACCACGTAATTGTCAGATTCAAAATGGCCAACACCAGCCCATTTCAGCTCACTAAAGCCTTGGATATAGATGGCTATATATCCCATTTCATTTTTGACAATTTCCAATTTTCCTGGATTTATACTTCATACCTTCCATGTTCCAGTTATTAGTGGAAGTTTATAGCTGTTTCTCTTTATTTTGAGTTGTGCTCCATCAGCAGATGAAGATCCTGAAGGCTTAACTCCATTCACATTATCATGGTCAACTCTACTTTGAGAAAGCAGCTCTTCCCCAGTTAGAGTTTGAGTGCCTTCCAACCTGAATGACTCATCTTCTGGCACTGTATATGACAATATTCTGGTGTTCTTCATCATAGAAAAGTCCAAAATAGTTGGATACTGCAATATCCATTTTCAATGAATGAGAAGGAAGATCACCAAAGACATAAAGACCTGAACAACACTCCAAATCAACTAAGTATTACTTCTGTAAAGATTTACAGTCTTGGAAACCCTATAGATCAGTTCAACTCTATCCTATAAGGTTGCTATGAGTCAGAATCAACTGGATGGTATAAAACATATTCTTGTCAAGAAATGGAAAATTCTTGAGTTAGAACACATTAAATGCTATAGAATATGTCTCAATAAGTTTAAAAGAACTAAAACTAATAAAAATAATTCATTGTAATCAGTGGCATGAAACAAAATGTAAACAAAGAAAAAAGTTTTTCAACTATGATGAAATCAAACTAGAAGTCAATAACAAAGAAATTTTGGAAATTCAAAAATATGTATAAATGAAACAACACACTACTAAATAATCAATGGGTCAAAGAAAAATTCACAAAGTAAGTTAGAACTATTTTGAGATAAATGAAAACAAAAGTACAACACACCAAAACTTATTTTATGAAAAGAAAGCTGTACTCAGTGCAAATTTTTAGCTGTAAAACCTATATTAAAAGAGAAAACTCAATAACTTAGCCCTCACCATTAAGGAATTTTTAAAAAGGGAGAATATTAAATCAAATGCAAGCAGAAGGCAGGAGAAAATATTAGAACAAAAATAAATGAAATCAAGACTAGAAAATAATAGAGAAAATTAAACAAAAGTAGATTATTAGAGGGGGGGAAATGACCAAATCAAAAAGACAGAATACTGAAATTATTCAAATAATAAATAAAAGAGAGGGTATTGCCACCACCTTACAGAACTAAAAATAATTACAAGCTAATACTATCAGCAATTGCATGTTAAAATTACATAATCTATATGTAAAGTGGAAATATTTAGAAGGAGATGAACTACCAAAACTGAATCAGGAAAAAATAGTAAACCTCTAACAAGTAATGATAATGAATTAGTAATCAAAACCTGCCTAAAAGAAAAACCCAGGTGCTGGTGGTTGCACTGGTGAATTTCACCAAACATTTAAAGAATAATTAACACCAATCTATCATAAGCACATACAAAAATTACAAGAGGGGGAACATTTCCAATTTATTCTAGGAGGCCAGTATTACCCTAAAACAAAATATTGATGAATGTCTTTTATGAATACTGATACCAAAAAATCCTCAAAAACAAATACTAACAGATTTATCTCAGGAAAGCAAGGTTGATTCAACAGATGAAAAGCAATCAACATAATATACTATATTAATAGAACAAAGGACAAAACCCACATGGTCACCACAATATATGCAGAAAAAAAAAAATCTGATACCTTTTCATGATCAAAAAGCTCAACAGACTAAAAATAGAAGGAAACTTCTTCAATCAAATAATGGACTGCAAAGTCAGTTTGAACTACAAGGTCAGCAGTTCAAGTTCAGCAGCCACTCTTGGGAAGCCCTATTCAGGCTCACTATGGGTTGGAACCGACTCTATAGCATTTAACAACAACAACATGAAAAACCTACAGTTAGAATCATATCTATGAACGCTTTTTCCCCTTACGATCAGGATCAAGACAAGAAATCAAATCTTGTCACTCTTGTCACTTCTACTGAACATGGCAGTAAAGATTTTAGCTAAGATAATTTACCAAGAAAAAGAAATAAAAGCCTTCCTGACTGGAAATAGAAAAAAATAGATAAACTGAACTTTATCAATATGAAAATTCTTTCTAATTCAAAGAACATTATCAAAAAAGTGAAAACAACAATCCAAAAGTTGAACAAACATGTTAGCCAACCATTTATTGGATAAGGTAAATTGTCTCCAGGGTATATAATGAACTCTTACATCTCAACAATACAAAAATTACCCATTTAAACAATGGGCAAAAAAATTTTGACAAACAGCTCTCCAAAGAAGATGTAAAAATGGTCAATAAAGATAGCAAAAATATGTTCTCCC
>NW_006408649.1:7953283-7953794 GCF_000296735.1 Chrysochloris asiatica | reverse complement strand
GGACTCATTTCTAAAATATATAGGAAACTACAACACCTCTACAAGAAAAAGACAAATAACCCAATTAAAAAGTGGGCACAGGACATGAGCAAACACTTCAGCAAGGAAGAGTGATGCAAATCAAAACAACACTAAGATATCTCACACCAACAATAACAGCAAAGATAAAAAATGTAGAGGACAATAAATGCTGGCGGGGATGCAGAGAGACTGGGACACTCCTACATTGCTGGTGGGACTGCAAAATGGTCCAACATCTCTGGAAAGCAATATGGCGTTTCCTTAGAAGGTTGAAAATAGAAATACATTATGATCCAGCAATTCCTCTACTTGGTATTTACCCACAAGAAAAACGAGCTACAACACGAGAAGATATATGCATATCAATGTTCATAGCAGCACTATTTACAATAGCAAAAAGATGGAGGCAGCCAAAGTGCCCATCAACTGAAAAATGGATAAACAAACTGTGGTACATACACATAATGGAATACTATGCTACCTTGAAGAA
>NW_006408649.1:7940953-7948961 GCF_000296735.1 Chrysochloris asiatica | reverse complement strand
ATATATATATAGAGAGAGAGAGTCAAAAATATTAGTCATTAGGTAAATGTAAATGAAGACCAGAATGAGAAATCACTTCACACCAACTAGGATGGCTATAATCAGAAGTTTTGGCAAAGATGCAGAGAAACTGGCATCTTCATACATTGCTGGTGGGAATGTAAAATGGTGCAGCTGCTTTTGAAAACAGTTTGAATTTTAAACATAGATTTCCTTTAAATTGTAATCATAGATTTGCTTATGACCTAACAATTCCATTCCTAGATATATATCCAAAAGAACTGAAAACATGCTCATACAAAAACTTGAACATGAATTATTCAAAATAGCCTAAAGTAGAAACAACTGCAATTCCACCAGTTTATGAATAGACAAACAAAATATGTTATAGCATACAATGAAAAGTATTTAGACATAAAAAGATATATATAAAGTACTGATACATGTTATGATATGAATAAATATTGACAATGTTATGAAACATAAAAGCAGCCAGATACAAAAGGTTACATGTTGGATGATTTTGTTTACATTGAATGTCCAGAATACAGGCAAACACTTAAAGACAGAAAGCAGATCAGTGGTTGCCAGGGACCGAGGGAAGAAAGACAGGAATGACTGTCTGTGGAGCTTCTTTTGGGGGTGATGAAAAGCTTTAGAGTTATGGCTGCACAATGTACGAATTTAGTAAAAAATATTTAGTTGTGGTACACTTCAACAGGGTCAATTTTATACTGTGTGAATTATACCACAATTTTTTTTTTTTTAATCTGATGTCTCTATTTTAATATTTCAACCCCTGGGTTGCCAGGGCTGGATTATCCCAGAATACAACCTGTCAGTAGGTTCTGGTACAATCCACAATTTCTTTTCTTCTTCTGCTCCCCCCCCCCCCTTTTTTTTTTTTTACTTTTGATTCTTGTTTTAGGGAATCAATATATTTTTAAATCACTCAGAAATACCAACTGCATTTTCCTGAAGGTATCTTCTGTTTATTTCTTTTTCCTCTAGGATTTGTTCCCTTTGACCTCCTCTTATACTATTTGTTTTCCTTACTGTGCAGTAAGGTTATCTGTTTATATTTATAAAAGAAGAACTTGTTGAAAATTTTAAGTCACTGGCATGAAGCACCTCTTCTTAGGTGTATTTCTGTTTCCCCAAGCAGCTGGGCATCCGATATATGAGCTCTGGGTACAGAGCATATCAACAATCAACTTGAAGATGCAAAGGTAAGAAGAAGAAAATTTGTCAGTATCCCACCCTCGTAAGTAAGGATGGCTATACGCTAGTGTACCAGAGCCTACATCATTAGATCTGGTCATTCCCTCATAGCTTCCCTGATAAATTGTTTAACTTAATAAATGTTTTTCTTGTCTTAATCTAAGGCCAGGATCATTGTTGGCACACAGTTCTGTATGCGCCTCATATATCACCCCTCTCAGCCTCAAAGGGAAAGAACAGCTCCCATTTCTACTGTAGCTTTTTCCTGACCTCATTCTAGACCACAGCACTATCCACTGGTATAATAGTACAATTCTGTCTGCTGTCCATTTTTGAAATCTATAAATAGCTCTTGACTTCTTATAGTCAATTGCCATCCTACCCTCTACTTTCCCATTTCCCAGTTCCTGGATGAACAACTTGTTATTATTTTGTACTTCTTTAATATCACTTCAGTGGAGATTATAGAGGCACACACATACACACAAGACACATGCACTCAGACCACTATTTTGAACCATGATCCAACAGTATCATCTTATCTAGTCATTCATCCAGGAAGTTTACCAAAGGTAGAATTATGGATCTCCCTGGCTTCATGCTCCATCCTTCTGTCCTTGTACCTCTGTTTACTACTTAACCATGGGTCTGTCAGTCTGTGAGGCAGAGACCAATTTCTTTCTTCCCAGAACCAAACACAGGCATAGCACAGAACAGCTGTTCTGCAAAGCATTTGACTGTTCTGCAAAGCATTTGAGTGGCTTTCTGAAAAAGAATATTTATTGAATGATCAAACAAATATATGAACATCAACATTATGATCATATCTTAAAAATGTATTTGTAAATATATTGGACAAAAGCCTACTTTTTGCTTTCTCATTTGAAAATCAAGTAAGGATTTTTTTCTATTTGTAAAGTTGGCTGTTTTGTTTTCTTAGTCTCACACTGCATTCTGTACAAGATCTAGAGACAATGGACATAGAATCTTCCAGAAGTTATGCTGTAGACCGTACATGAATAATGCCAGGGAGATTCCATCTCCTTCCAGTATTAAAAGCAATTTTTCAGGCCAAGAAAAAGTCTTCCAAATATTACATGCTTTCCTACCAGACTCATAAAATAAAGGTGATAACTCTAGGGAACTTGGATATAATGAGAAACTTTAAAAATTGTACCAGAGAATTTCAAAGGCTTAAGCAACCAAACTTATACATATATGTCTCTCTTTATTGTCTTGATTCAGCCATATGACAAACCAAATTATGTCATCCAAATTTACCAATTCCTAAGATGCTGTGGGGTTATTGCGCTGGTCTGCAAAGTCAGTTTGAACTACAAGGTTGGCAGTTCAAGCTTACCAGCCGCTCCTTAGAAACTCTATACAGGCTTGCTATGGGTTGGAATTGACTCGACAGCACTGAAGAACAACAACAAATAACAAAACTTGGAGTCATGGTATGGTGCTGTGGGATAAAGCACTGGATCACAAGATTGGTATGATCATCAAGGTTGGTGGTTCAAACTCACCAGCCACTCCTTGGAAACCCTACACAGGTTTGCTATGAGTTGGAACTGACTTGATAGCAGTTAAAAAAAATTAAAACAACATAACAAAACCTAGTCTCCCCATTCCCACCACTGCTATGTGTATGCACTCATGTACTCCTTTTATAAATAGTATATTCTGATGAGGTGTGGATAGCACCAAAAAACAAACAAAAAAAAAACTTTACTGCCATCGAGACTATTCGGACTCCTAGTGACTCTGAAAATCTTGATAGGAACAGAGAGCCTCATCTTTCTCCTGTAAAATGGCTGGCAGTTTCAAAACACTGACTTTGTGGTTAGCAGCCCAACACTTACCCAATATTACCCAAACCATTCAATCATCAAAGAGGGGGTAACTTTTCAAAGAAGAAATTGGAGATACCCTTGAGATCTGGGACTTCGACCACCTAGATCCACCATCTTCTGCAGCACCACCGGCCTCAGCCCACACCCAGCAGAAAACATGAAAGAGGACAAACTATGCACGAGCTCTGTACAGGCTCTGCTGAACACTGGGTTCTTCCCTAGTACTCGAAGTCTCTTGGTCTCCATGACACCCTCCCTGCCTGAACTAACCCACTGAATCTAATCTGTATTTATTGTCCACTTGGAAAGTTCCACCTGGACATGACAATCAAACAGTCTGTATTCTTTTTAAAAATTTGTTTCAGTTTCTAGATTCATGGTCCATTGTCCTAAAAGAATACTTATTTCTTGGTTATTGTTTGGTCATCTCTCCTTTTTGTTGGCCTGACCTGTGATAAGAGACACCGTGTCACCAAAATACAGCTGTTTACTCTGCTGCTGCATAGGTCTTAATATGGTATAACTGTGTGTGTGCTTGTAATCTATATGAGCTGAAAGAACTCCATTTAACTATTTGTAGATCTATGCAGTATAGGCACAGACTTAAACACCCTCACCCTGTGCCCTGTGCCCTGTGCCATAGCAGAAAACCCTGAAAAATAGAACTGCTGGATGTTTATCTGTGCCAATAAAATGAGGCAACCAACCCCCTACTGCTTTAGTTAGTACTGGTTTGGGTTTGGATTCATCATTGTTGATCTCCATTTGTTGGGACCACAGGCTATGTCTATTGGGGATGTGGCCTCATTAAATATCAACAAAGCCACTTTCAAACATCAGATATCTCACACGTGGTGCTCAGAGCTTGGTTTCTAAGTACTACTCCCCTATAAAAGGAACTAGAGCTCCTTGGAAAAATAGCTTGTTCAAGAATAGGGTCAAAGAGTATACAAGATAAGCATGGAGCATCTCATACTTCCAGAAAGTTAGAAGTTTTCAGAAAAATTAAAGAATGGGGCCTGTCAAAGGGACAGAAGAGCCAATTCAAAATAAGTCCCAAAGATTTGAATAAGTAAATAATGAAATATTGAGTTACAACCCAAAGTGTAAAATAAACATGAGGCCATACTGATATACATAAACATTTGAATAAGTAAATGGAAATGGCCGACGAGGTTAATTTTTTTTCAGAGAAAATCCAAATAATAAACACAAACACACACACACACATTTCAACAAGAGGTGTGCCTTAACCGTCATTCCGCCTTGAGGGCAATTACTCTTAGTAAGTTACTTCCAAATAACAGATTCACTTTGTTAGCTGTAGTCTAGTTGGCCCGTGATTCATGGCAAACGCATGCGCAAAAGAACAAAATGCTGCCTGGTCCTGTGCACCCCAGGATTGGCTACAGATTGGGCCTAGCTGATACAGAGGATTTTTATTGGTCAGGTTTTAGAAGTTGATTACCAAGCCTTGTTTCCCCGGATGTCTTAGTCTGAAAGTATTGCTGAAACTTGGTTAGCATCATAGCAACACACATGCTTCCACTCACAAATGTGGTGGCAGCTCACAGGTAACTTAACTGGGAATTCATCCTGAGTCCCTACCTGCAAGGTGAGAATTCTATCATGGAGCTGCCACTGACACGCACCCCACCAAATAAATAATAATAAATTAGGGAAAGGGAGAAATAGAACTTTATAGTGAAGAAAGCTGGAAAACACCACCTCCATCAAATGATGGCGGGGTCATTTTAAAATAAATACTAACAGGCTGTTGTTGACCCCAAAGGGGTTGTGAGAATATTAAGTACCTTGATATGATTTGATGAGAAGGGTCTTTCAGCTCTGCCATATTCTCCCTCAAACCCCAAATCCAAGTCTAATCATAAGGAAGCATTAAATAAACCGAGACTGCAGGGCATTCTACATGACACCTCGCCAATATCCTCAAGACTGCCAAGATCATGAGAAACCAGACAAGTTTGAACAGAGGACAATGGCACGACATGATGACTGCATGCAATGTGGTACCCTGGATTGGATCCTGAAACAGAAAGGGATATTCATGGAAAACTCGGAGCGAGCCAAATGGAATCCCAGGCTTAGTTAACAGCACTGCAACAATATCACATTCCTAGTTTTGACCAATGTACCATGGTAATATAAAATAGGAATCCCTGGGGATACAAACAGTTAACATGCTCAGCAGCTAACTGAAGGGTGGAAACTCAAGTCCACCCAGAGGAAAAGCCTGTGGCTCTAGTTCCAAAAACTTGGCCTTTGAAAGCCCTGTGAAGCATAGTTCTACTCTGACACACATGGGGCCACCCGAGTCAGAGTTGGTCCCACTGTTTTTTAATTTATTTTTTATTTTAATAGATAAATTTGCAAGGAGAATACTGCAAAAGGGTACATGGGAACTCAGCACTATCTTTAGAATTTTTCTGTAAATCTAATATTATTCCAAAAACACCATTAATAAAATATCAAACATCTCTAACCCCTCAATCTACATAAATGGACACACCTGTCCAAGAAAAGTCTCCAGAATGGAAAGCCAAATGTTGCTCCAACTTCCAATAATAAGCAAGCCAGAAAACTTGACATTCTTTCTTGACCACTAAGAAATGCACTGAAGTAGGGCTAGTGGTTTGACCAGAGCCTCATAATGAGTCATTATCTGTGCAAGCAACCCAGAAAACATACGCAACCCAGAACCTGTGAAATTGGGTGTGATATGAACACAGCATTTGCAGGTGGATCTGCAGAGATTTCATCACTCCCCCAGTAGATAAACTTGAGGCAATTACCAGAATGTTTGCAGATAATGTGTAAATAGTAAAAGATGCTGAAAGGAGTGAGGAAATGATGGCATCAGCTTCCTGCTCACAGAAGCCTAAAATAAAAACTCTGCAGGAACTAAGTCCTTTGGGAAACCTGTGGGAAGTACCAAATGCTACACCACAACCATAGCAAGTAGAACTGCCCTCCAGCAGAGCAGCCCCAGACACCCAAAAGCATCCACAGCTCACACATGTCTTTAAAGCATGCTTACCTGTTAGTTGGCATTATAGGGTAAGCACTTGATGAAAAGGTCGATTTGAACCACAAGGTTGGCAGTTCAAACTCACCAACCACTCCTTGGAAACCCTATATAGGGTTGTTATGAGTCAGATAACTTGGCAGCATTTAACAACAACAATCTGTTAGTATTTATTTTTAAATGAAAAGGTACAGGAATGGGGAAGTCACATTACTGAAAGAGAATTAATGAAAATGTTAAAGCCTTTTGAAAAATGTAACCAATGTCTCTGAACAATTTGTGTTGTTGTTGTTGTTAAATGCCATCAAGTCGGTTCCAACTCATATTGACCCTGAATAGGGTTTCCGAAGAACAGCTGGTAAGCTTTAGGTTTAACCTGACCTTGCAGTCCAAAGCATAAACCCGCAGTGCCACACCAGGACTCTGAACAACATATGTAGCAATTGTTAAATGAGAATGTATGCTGTGTATACTTTCATCAAAATAACAATAAAGTACAATTTTTTAAAAAAGAAGAAAAAGAAAAAGGCAGCTTCTCAAAATATGTTCTGAGAAGCATTGTATTCCTCTTCTACAGTTAAAATTCCACTCACGTCAAGATTTACATCGCCATCTTAAAAAAAGAATCATCCCAGGCATCTTCACAACCTTTTGAAAATAGAAGGCAAAGAGAAATGAGTGGATCTAGAAGTAAAAATGTTAAACCAGAACATATATTGTGTTAAGACAGAGAAACCCCCAAAGAGATAGACTGGCACAATAGCATCAGCTAAGGGGTCAAACGTAACGATTGTGAGGATGGAGCAGGACCAGGCAGTTGCACATAGGGTCACTGTGAGTCAGAACCAACTCGACAATACTTAACAAAAACAGAGATGGAAGAGCTGGGGGAAAGTTCTTGTGTGTCCCCTTCCTCTTGGTCCAAACCCACACAACCAAGAAACATTGCTAACAGTTATCTACAAAGAAAACCCACCTTGAATGCAGGTGACTAGCCAGATTTTGAATACAACTATGGTTTGAGCTGAAAGGTTGGAGGTTCAAACTCACTAGCCACTCCTCAGAAAACCTATACAGGGTATCAATGAGTCAGAACCAACTCAACAACACTTACCAACAAAATCAATGGTCACAGGGAATCAGTTGTGAAAAAAGGGGGTATGAAGAGAATGTCTATGTTTTCCACATCTTTTCCAAAAATTTCTCATTTTAGTCCTGAATCAATTTTCAGACCTAGTTTTACAGAGTGGGTTAGAGTCTGATTTTGTTACACATATATACCAACTCCTCAGTTATCAACATAGTTAGATTTCAAGGATCAGGTCATCATGCTAAAACTGGCATTATTGAGGATGATCACATCAGATCATAAAATTAAGAATCACTACATCATTGCATAACTGCCAAATCACATCAATACATGGCTGTCAAATTATATCATTTCATAACTGCCAAACCACTGAGAAACGTGACCCAACCAGGCTGACATACAACCTTAATCATCATTGCCGGCATTACTCTTGTCTTGGCATTTACTACTGTCAGATGTATGTTATTAATGAGAAAAATAGTTGGGTAGTGGGTTTTTTTAAAGGCATGGTGTTGCATTCGTCGTAAAAAAAAATATATCCAGATCAGTCGTGAGGTACAATGCTGTCTGCGATAGGATAATATCCATGCGCCTACAGGGAAGCCCAGTTAATACTACTATTACTCAAATTTATGCACCAACCACTAAATCCAGTGAAGATGAAATAGAAAAATTCTACCAACTTCTTCGATCTGAAATCGATCAAACATGCAATCAAGATGTATTGCTCATTACTGGTGATTGGAATGCAAATGTTGGGAGCAAAGAGGAAGGACCAGTAGTTGGAAAATTTGG
>NW_006408649.1:7936804-7938943 GCF_000296735.1 Chrysochloris asiatica | reverse complement strand
GGACTGCCAAAAGAACCAATAGATCTGTTTTGGAAGAAGTGCAGCCAGAGTGCTCCTTGGAGGCCAAGATGGCTAAACTTCATATCTCATACTTTGAACATATTCTCAGGAGGGCTGGAGAAGGATGTCATGCTGGGTAAGATGGAGGGTCAGAGAAAAAGAGGAAGACCCCCAACGAGATGGATCGTCCAGGTGGCATCACTGATGGCGTCAAGTGTGGCAGCAGTAGTGAGGTTGCCCAGGATCGGACATTGTTTCGTTCTGCTGTGCATGGGGTCGCTATAAGTCGGTTCCAACTCGATGGCACCTGACAACAAGTAGGTTTTTCACTATTGTTGGAAATGAGAAATGTCAGATAATGAGATAGAAAGTAGGTATACAAGTGGTGGTGGTTATGTGCCATGGAGTCAGTTCTGACTCATAGCCACCCTGTACAGGATTTCCAAGGCTGTAAATCTTTATGGGAGCAGAAAGCATCATCTTTCTCTTGCAGAACAGCTGGTAGTTTTGAACTGCTGACCTTGAGGTTAGCGGCCTGATTCGTAACCACTACGCTACCAGAGCTCCTTAGTATATAAGTAGGTATACAAAAAGGCCAAGGTGCTCTTCCAGGGACGTTGTGTAGAGGCATTCAATATGGTCCAGCATTTGACATACCATCATAGACTGTCCTAAGACACAGCCTCTAACAAAACTAGGCTGTCCCGAACCCCTGGTAATAGCATTGTTTATCTCCATACCAAGAAGGTTGGTAAAGCACCAAAATCTACATGCAGTGTGTGCCCAGGCCAACTTCGAGGGGTCTGTGCTATGAGACCTAAAGTTCTCATGAGGTTGTCCAAGACAAAGAAACATGTCAGCAGGGCCTATGATGGCTTCAAGTGTGCTAAGTGTGTCTGTGACAAGATAAAGCATGCTTTTCTTAACGAGGAGCAGAAAACTGTTGTGAAAGTGTTGAAGGCACAAGCACAGAATCAGAAAGCTAAATAAAAACAATGGAGCAATTGTTGAATACTTTTTAAAAAACAAACACTTTTTTTAAAAAAGGCCAAGGTGTCAGCAACATCCCACACAGATTTGTGGGTCCACCAGAGGAGACTGAGTCTGGATTTTGGTGGGAGTGCCCAGGAGCCAGGAAGACTGACTGGGATAGGGGACCTAGGATGACAAGGTAAGAGCTAGCTAGACTTCCAGGGTAATGTGGCAATCATCTGCAGTACAAGCTGATTCCCGGGAAGCACAGCCCATGCATAGCATGGAGTCAGCAGAGAGCCACAGACCCTACAGAGGGCTTTGCAGGTGAGAAAGACGCATTAATAACTTCACTGCATGCAGCAGTGACAAAGAGCCGAATAGGCCATCAGATAGCCCGGCTGCCAGGACAAATGACATTAATACTAGCTGACCCCATATATACTCTTTGTATGGCATATGCCCCCCTGGTACTCAGATGATATTCAGGAAGAAAGAGAACACCCAAATTAACCAGATTGAATTTCTGCCCCTTCGAAGAACTGGCAACTCTAAGTATGTTGTTGTTGTAGTTAGGTGCCATTGAGTCGGTACCGACCCATAGCGACCTTATGCACAGCAGAATGGAACACTGCCTGATCCTGGGCCAACCTCACTACTGTTGCCACGCTTGAGTCCATCGATGCTGCCACTTGGCCAATCCATCTCATTGGGGGTCTTCCTCTGTTTCTCTGACCCTCCACCTTACCAAACATGATATCCTTCTCTAGCAACTGGTCCCTCCTGACAATATGTCCAAAGTATGAGAGATTAAGCAAATAACAATAATAAAGAATATGTTATTTCTTGTATACCTTTAACTATTAAGGAGCTTTGGTAACATAGTGGTTATGAGTTGGGCTGCTAACCTCATGGTCACCAGTTTGAAACTACCAGCCGTTCCATGGGAGAAAGATGAGGCTTTCTGCTCCCATAAAGATTTATAGCCTCAGAAACCCTACACAGGGTCACAATCAGTTGGAACCAACTCCATGGCACACCACCACCACCATTGTCTGTTACACATGTTGTTGTTTTTGACAGGTGCCATCGAGTCGGAACCGACTCATAGCGACCCCATGCACAGCAGAACGAAACAATGTTCGATCCTGGGCCAACCTCACTACC
>NW_006408649.1:7926166-7935984 GCF_000296735.1 Chrysochloris asiatica | reverse complement strand
TGTTCCCATGTTCTGTTCGAACAACTGCTTCTTGGTCTAGGTACAGATTTCTTAGAAGTACAATTAAGTGTTCTGGAATACTCATACTTCTGTTACACATAAGACCTTCATTTATTGTGACAAGTTTTTATTCTCCTTTCCTACTTTGTAAATTAGTTCGTTTGGGGAGAAGAAAATGGCACCTATATTCTCTAAAGGTCCATCTTCCTCCAGGAACTTCCCCAGATAGTGAATTGGGGCTAATGCAGGATCTGTTTCTAGAATATGAGTAGCCTCCAGGTTGACAGAGGACAAGGGTAAAAATGATCACATCAGATGGAAGGTCCACTAGCATTTCCTGATCACGCCCTATTATGAATTGAATTGTGTCCCAAAATATGTGTTGGAATCTGAGGATGCAATCCTGTTTTGAAATAGCGTTTTCTTTGTATGTCATTGAGGCCACAACAGCGTAGAGTGGGTCCTAAATAAATCATTTCTATGTTATAAACAGAACAGCTTAAGCACAGGCGCAAGCAGACCCAGGGAGAAGGCTGATAGTATCTGACACAATCTAATGAAGGATATAGATAACTCTACAAGCCCAGAATCCAAAAATTGCTTTTGTTGTTGTTGTTAAGTGCCATTGAGTCAGTTCCAACTCATAGTGACCCTGCATAAGGTTTCTGAGGAGCAGCTGATGTGTTTGAACCTCCGACCTTGCGGTTCACAGTCCAATGCTTATCCTACAGTGCCACACCAAGGATTGCTGTTGTTGTTGAGTGCTGTCGAGTCAATTCTGACTCATAGTAACCCTGTACCAGGTTTCCAAGGAGTGGCTGGTAGGTTTGAACCTACAGTTTATCCTACAGTGCCACACGAAGACTAAAATCTAAATTAGACAAAAAAGAATCTCACTCCACAGCCATACCCTGAATGTGAACTTATAGCTCCAAGAATTGTGAGGAAATAAATTTATGGTCTTTAAAGCCATCCACTTGTGGTAGTTCTGTGATAGTAGCACTAGGAAGCTAAGGAGCCACCCAGGTGCTATCACTGTGCCAGGAGCTCTGCCAGAGTCTGGGCCTCCTGGACTGGGAAATGCCATCTGTCTTGCTCCTATTCCTCTCACCCATTAGGTCTTGAGGGTTGAGGTTGTGCTGTTTTATGTCTGCATGCCCAGCTCGTAACACAGAGCCTGGCACAAAGCAAAATTGAATTCATTGTATGTTATTGACTGTGTTTGGGAAGAGGGAAGGAATGTAACAAAACAACCAAAAATAGAATTGCCGGTGCTTAAAAGGAGAAAGAAAAATTAAGCCAACATTCCTTGAATACCATGTACCAGTTATTGCCATAGGTAAATCCATATGTACATTATCTAAACACACAACACCCTATAAACACACAACACATGATCTGCACTTTATAAAAGAGAAAACACACCAGAGAGGTTAAGTAATTTTCCCAAAGTCACACGGCAGAGAAAAGACTTCAACTCCACTATGTCTTACTCTAAAATTTACATATTTTTTTCAGTAAATCAACTGCTTCCATCAGACACAAGTGAATGGTCACCTGGCTGAAGAATAATTAATCTCCTCTTTAGGAAACCCTATTCCAATTTACAGACTTCACTCATGAAACATATGTTTTATTGAGCTTCTTCTCTGCATAAGGGAGTAACTGCAGGTGCTGTAGGTAATAGAAGGCTCTCACTCAAGTCAGCAGATTACACTCCCTAGTCACACTGCAAGGGCAGCCCTGACTCCACCAGAGAATCTAAAAGGAAAGCTGACAACTGGGGAACTAGTTAAATTAGCATAAAAGCGAATTAGCAATTACCAAGCTGTCAAGTCACAGCAGAGGCCCAGGAATTTCAACAACTATCAAGAAACCATTTGAAACATTTACTTCCACTTATTTCATCCCAGCCTGGGAATCAGATTGCTTCTGCTCTGTTATCATGATGGTGTTCTTTGATGGAAATTATGAAAAGTGTCAAAAGGTTTTGTGTTTTTTTCCATCATGAGGAGCTGCATAGACATCATGCCTATAAAGTAATATCTTGTGTAACTAGATTTTGCAATATTTGCTTAGTTACCTGAAAGAAGCAAGGCTGGTTTTTAATGTGTGAGTTTGAGGTTTTACATCGTGCATTTGAAATTTAGATGGAATCGCAAAGCATATTTACTTGCTATCAAAAGACAATATGAACTTTAATTAAATAAATGTAGGATTCAAAATCCATCACACTTAAGCTTCTCAGAGAATTAATAACATTTACTTGTCCCTGGTGTTTAATGCCCAAAGCACCTCAGGATTTTCTCTTTGCTCACTGAAGCTTCTGAATGAACAGAACTCTGCAATGGACAGAGATAGGCTCCTGGCACACTAGAGAGGAAAGCGGTCTCTGATAGCATGTTCCCAGCATGCCTTTCTCTGAGGTTCTAGCCCAGGCTCTTACCATAAGCATGACCATCCTCCATACAAGAACCATTTTCTTCTAGAGACTGTTCTCTTCCTCATTTAAACATAAACGTCAATCAGCTTCTCAGTTCAGAGTCTTTTTACAGTTCATCCCAGCCTCTCCTATCCCACAAAGATGATGGAGAAGGTAGCCAGGACCATACCTTCTTTGTAGAGCTGGAGCAGAGGTTTCAAGGGACTGACAATCTAATGTGGTAAATAAGTCAAGTGAAAAAAATCATGATCACAAATCCAGCTTGCCCTGAGGCAGGCTGTCTGCCAATCTACAGACCACAACCATTTCCATTTTACAGATGAGTAAGCAGAGGCACTAAGTAACTTGACCACATGGTAGAAGAAGCATTTAAACATAATGAGTACAGTTCTAAAAAGTTCTCAGGCAAAAAAAGCCAATCCCAATATGATTTGATTTATGTAACATTCTTGAAGCACAAAGTAATAGAGATGGAGAACAGAAAAGTGGTTGCCAGGAGTGAGGGATGGAAAGGAAGTGGGTATAATTACAGGAGGACAACACAGCAATCCTTACAGTGAGGGACTGTCCTGTGTCTTGGCTGTGGTGATGGAAACATGAACCAATTGCATAGAACTTAATAAACACAAATAACTATAAACATAACTGAGGAACTACGAAGAAGACTGGAGAATTGCATCAATGTCAATATCTTGGTTGTGATATTGTATACAAACCCTGGAAGTGATTCTCACCTGAGGAAAGGGCACATAGAAATCTGTACTCTTTCTTAGAACTGCTTGTATAGCTAAAGTTATCCCCAAATAAAAACTTGAATTTAAAAAATAGTACACACAGTCTTTGTAAACTTTGCAAGTACAAAATCTATCAAATTTAATATTTAAGAGGAAATTAAATATGCTGATACAATATGCAGACTCTATTGTTGTATCACCTGTCTAGCAACTTCTATAAATTATATTTTAAGGTTTTATGCATGTTGTGAACTTCACCCCAAAAGTGAAAACACAAATAAAACGCTATGGTACTATTGTTAGGTGCTGATGAGTTAGTTCCGATTTATAGTGACCCCATGCTCAACAGAAAGATACTTTGCCTGATCCTGTGCCATCCGCACAATTGTTGTAATGCTTGAGCCCATTGTTACTGCCACTGCATCTGTCTATCTCGTTGGGGGTCTTCCTCTTTTTCACTTCCCTCCAATTTACCAAGCATGATATCCTTCTCTAGGGACTAATCCCTCTTTACAACATGTTCAAAGAACAAGTGACAAAATAAATAACAGAAAATAAATTTGAAGTTTCATTTTTTTAAAATGTTCAGAAATCTAGGGAAATCTCCTTCTTGGTGGCGTATTAAGATAGACTACATGATGGAAGTGACATTTGAGCTTGGTCTTGGAGGATAAGTTGTGTTTTGACAGATAAGATGAAAATGAATAGTGTTCCAAATTTAAAGAGCTCAGGCCAGCTGACAACAAGACAAATGCAATTTGTCTGTGTCTTCAAGAACTATTCTAGTCCTATTTACACTGGGGTCACATCCTGATCCAAACTTAACCTTAAACTATGTTGCTGTAGTTAGGTGATGTTGAGTCATAGAGTCAGTTCCAACTTGTAGCAAACCTATGCACAGCAGAAAGAATCACTGCCCAGTCCTGCACCATCCTTACAATTGCTATCCTGAGTCCATTGTTGTTGCCACTGTGTCCATTCATCTTGTTGAGGGGTGGGGGTCTTCCTCTCTTTCACTAACCCTCTACTTTACCAAGCATGAGGTCCTTCTCAAGGGACAGATCCCTCCTGACAACATGTCCAAAGTACAATAGATGAAGCCTCACCCTCCTCCTTTCTAAGGAACATTCTGGCTGTACATCTTCCAAGATAGATTTGTTTATTCTTCTGGCAGTCGTTGGTACTTTCAATATTTCTAGCCAACATCATAATTCAAATTCTTCTAAGATCTTCCTTATTCATTGTCCAACTTTCACATGCATATGAGGCTATTAGAAATATTATGACTAAGGTCAGGTGCACTTTAGTCCTCAAAGGGTCATCTTTGCTCTCTAGCCCTTTAAGGAGTCCTTGTGCAGCACATTTACTTCGCACAATATGTTGTTTGGTTTCTTGACTGCTACTTTCTGAATTGGAAATGCCATTTCACTTCAGTGTTTGAACCCATTTTCTCTAGGATGATAAATTCATGCAGTCAATAAGTGTTTAAGTGCTGTTGATGTACTAGGCATGGGTGGTGCTTAGGTTTCATCATTACGCAAAATAGATGAAAAATTTTTGCTGTTAAGAAGCTTATGTTCTAGGGAAGGGAGACATATAACAAATGTTAAACATAAATTTTTTAAATTATATGCTGCATTGTTGTTAAGTGCCATCGAGTCGGTTCCAACCCATGGCGACCCTGAACAGGGTTTCCGAGGCTGTAAATCTTTACGGGAGCAGAAAGCCTCATCTTTCTCACGCAAAGCAGCTGGTAGTTTCGAACTGCTGACCTTGCAGTTCACAGCCGGATTCATAAGCACTAGGCTACCAGAGCTCTCTGTTAGAAGCTGCTACGTTGTTGTTAAGTGCCGTTAAGTCGGTTCCGACCCACAGCAACCCTGTACAGGGTTTCTGAGGGTGTACGGGAGTAGAAAGCCTCATCTTTCTCCCACGGAACGGCTGGTAGTTTCGAACTGCTGACCTTAAGGTTCGCAGCCCGATTCATAACCACTACACTACCAGAGCTCTCTGTTAGAAGCTGCTACGTTACAAGGTGATAAATACCAGGGAAAGAAAGAAAAAACAGAATAGGGTTGGCAAGGTCAAGAAACTGCCATCATAAATATAAGCATGATAATGTCATAAAAAAAAGTCAGGTGGACTTCGTAGAAAATGTGACATTTGAATGTGCATATGCCTTTATACTGTCATGCATAAAATAATTTTTTTCCAATATTAGCCTAGATTTCTACATAAGGAGGTCATTTCGCATTGCTTTATGATCTGCCAGGAAAGGTATAAAGAATGTGCATGGGCCTCCCCATGTAGCTGCAGGGTCAGTCCTGTAAGGTCCCCCAAGGCATCTTAAATAGAGTAGAAAATCAGTGCCCACCTCGTCATGAGGCAAAGCATTTAGAAGAAGATATTTATTAAAATTTAATTTGTGTGTAGGGTGGGCAATCAAAAGCACATTTGAGGCAGGGCTTTGCCCTTACTGAATGAATTTCAAATACCTTTGTGCCCCATAATAAGCCCTGCCTCCTTCCCTAAATTGTGTTCTGGTGTAAAATAGGTGCTGTTGTTATTGTCCAGCAAGAGTGGGTTCCACGCATCCTAAAGTGCACATTCCACCTCTGCTCTCCTTGGGATCTGCTCCTCTGCAATCTGCACTGAATCTGTTTTATGAACTGTGTAGCTCTAGTGGGTTTGTTTGGTCTAGCCCCCATCCCTCCACCCTGCCCCCTCTCCCCACCCTTCTTACAAAAGAAAAAGGAGCATTGGGAGATAGTCGGTGTCCCTGAGAAGACCTGGTGATGCAGTGATTAGTGCTCAGATGCAAGCAGAAATATCAGAAATTTGACCCCACCAGCTTCTCTATAAGAGGAAGCTGTAGCACTCTGCTTCAGTAAATATGACAGCTTTAAAAACTCTACAAAGTATTTCTGCTCTGACCTTGAAGGTCACTATAAGTCAGGACCTAGTTGACAGCAACAGAGGAGTTTTTCAGGAGTCCTGGCTGGTACAAATGGTTAACACTTACTTTTGGCTGCTAACCAAAGGTTGGAGTTCTCCCAAAGAAGAAAGTCCTAGTGATCGACTTTCAAAAACTCAGCCATTGAAAACCTTATGGAACCCAGTTTGACTCTGACATGCCTGACTCATCATAAGTCAGAGTTGGACTCAACAGCAACTGTAACTGATAGAAAAAGACTTACATTCTAGGTCCAACTGTGCCTTTTAGTAGATGTGGGACTTTAGAATAGCCACGGAATGTCTCTCTACCTCAGTTTCCATATCTGTAAATAAGCATCCACCCTCTGTATGGAGTCAGAAAGATAAAATGATCTAGTACTTCAACAGGAGCTTGGTGGCGCCATAGACAATCACTGGACTGCAACCACAAGGTCCGAGGTTCAAGCCCACCAGGAAATCCACGGGGGAAAGATGAGGCTTTCTGCTCCTGCAAAGCTTGGAAAAGCCTTGTATTCCCCATACAAGGTCACAATGAGTCAGAACCGACTCAAAGGCACTTAACAACAACAGCAAGTACTTTGAAAGGAAGAGAGAACAACACAGAAGTGTGGGGCTGCAGGAAAAAGAGAAATGGGTCTTGCTTTCACAAATGTTTCCATTATGATTTTTCGGTCATGGAGTCTGTCAATTATTGTGATTGAATAATACAACCTAATTCTTCCCCCAAAATCTAAATTCAGAATTTATTAATAACGGTATTACCAGGCACGATCTAACAGCTTCATTCAATCAAATAAAATGAATATCTAATTCCACTCATCCTTTCCAAACAGAGAAAAGATTCCTGTGAACAATTATAGAAATGTGACAGAGGTATTTCTCCTGTGACTAATCTTGTAGAATACCTGTCTGTCTCTCCTTGGGTTCCAGAGCAATCTACACACTGAGAACAATCCCCACGCACAGAATATACAAGCTCATCCCTGAGGTTTAAACACCCACCATCTCCCCAACAAACAAAAGCCTGACATTTGTGCAAGAGCTTTTATTTTTAAGGTCAAAACACTGAGTAAAGATTTAAGAAATTTGAATTTTACATATGTAAATCTATGATGTTTTTGACCAGGATCCATGCTTGGGACCAGAATGGCACATTCCAGTCCTCATATATACATGTGGCCTCGAGAGGATTCCCTTTACCCTCAAAAATCCGCTGTTGAAATAAACTTTGCATGAGGCAAGCCCGCTCTTATCTGTTCTTGTTGCTAAGTACCGTGGAGTCGGTTCCGACTCATAGCAACCCTGTACAGAGTTTCCAAGGCTATACATCTTCATGGGAGCAGAAAGCCTCATCTTTCTCCCGCAGAATGGCTGGTAGTTTTGAACTGCCAACCTTGAGGTTAGCAGCCCAATTCGCAACCACTACACTATCTGTAGTTGATTAAATTGCAATAAAATCCCTTCCAAAAATTCACATTAAAAAAGTTCTTTTTTAATGTTGATTAAGTTCCTACTGGTGTAGTGCTATAGGATAAGCACTGGTTCAAACCCACCAGCTGCTCCTCGGAAACCCTATACAAGATCACTATAAGTTGAAGACAACTCAATGGCACTTAACAAAAAAAATAAAATGTGCCAGACACTGAGTTATGTGCTAAGAACCCAGTGCTGACCACAGAGATTGAGCTCCTGCCTCAGGGATCTGACGTAGACATTAATCAAGGAATCGCACAAATGTTATTATTGCAAACTGTGATGAAGACAATGAAGGAAAAAACCAAGACTGCCCCTGTTCTGGAATAAAGGCAGCAAGGAAGGCTTCACAGCCTCTACTCAAGAACTTGGCATACAGTAAAAAGAAATTCAACTGCCATTGAAATGACGCTGATTCCTAGTGAATCCACATGGATCCGAGTAGAATGGTACTCCATGGGGCTTTCAGTGTCAGATTTTTGGCAAGTAGATCAGCAGATCTTTCTCTGTGTGGACTCTGACCTCCAGCCTTGTAGTTAGCAGTCAAGTACATTAACCATTTGCACTATCAGGGACTTCAGCACAAAGTAAGGGCTTTATTAATATGGAATGAATGAATGAACTTTGAATATGAGTCCCGAAAGATGAGTAGGCTCAGATCACTAAGTCCACTCATCCATTCCAAACAGAGATATGGTTCCTGTGAACGAACAATTGCAGAAATGTAGCAGAAGTATTTCATCTGTGACTAATCCTGTAGAATACCTGTCTACAGGATTCCAGAACAATCCACACACTAAGAACAAAGCCAACTGGCATGCTCCTCCCCATGCAAAGAATATACAACCCAGAAATATCACTAGGCTGAGGTGGGAGAGGCAGGGAGAAAAACAGTTTAGGAAAAGGCAACAGCTAGTATAAAAGCCCTAAACCAGAAAGGAGAGTAGTCATTTTCAGATAAATAAAAATGGTTGACGTGGTGGGCAAAGAAAAGAGGTGGGCAGTGGTGGAGGTTGAGACAAGGAAGTCATAAGAAACCACCAAACTTGTTTTCTCATTCCTAGAACCAATTGTGAATGCTTTCAATTCACCTTATTTTGATTCAAGTCTACTAACATAGACTTAACTTTCAAGATTCTGGCCTTAGAAACTAACAGAGTAATCTGATTTAGGGCTGCCCCCAGAGTTTTGCCTTTTTTTGTGAAGAAGGCTTTCTTTGATAGATACAGAAAATATCAAATATGAACGCCTGCAAAAGCACAAGGCGTAAAATTTGCATAGATGAACAATACCTATAGGAGTAACACATGATTGGTTTGACCATCACTGTATACACACCTGCCATGTTTATCTGGTAACACCCTTGACAAAATGATACGGTTCTGCATGAATTCTTAGTCCTGCTTAAGTTCCCAAGTTCATTTAAAGCCCTGGAAGCACACACACACATTTTTAAATTCCAAAGGGAGAATCGCATTGGGACTTAAACGGTCTAAATCCTTTAGATGTGCACTCCTATTAGCACAGAGTACAGAACCTAGAATTTAGTCTCTGGGCTCATAATCCAGTGCTCTTTACTATACAACTACTTTAGTACTGGAGTTCTGATGTGGTGCTGTGGGTTAATGAGCCAGACTGCAAAGCAGTTTGAACTACAAGGTCAGTGGTTCAAACTTACCAGGTGCTACTTGGAAACTCTATACAGGGTCGCTATGGGTCGGAACTGACTCGATGGCACTTCACAACAACAACATTAGTATTGGTGTGGTGCTGTAGGACAAGCACTGAACCACAAGGTCGGTTTAAACTGCAAAGTCAGAGGTTCAATGCTGCTTCTCAAAAATCCTATATAGAGAACAAACAAGATGGCAGATCGGATGGATGTATAGCAGAGAGCTCCACCAACAACAACATAGAATACCCGACCAAGCAGGTTCAGGGGATGGTCCCAGAACTCTGAACCACATATAAAGTAATATTTAGAAGGTTGGAAGGCTCACAGCTGGGGGAAATCTATTGATTTCTAGTCTGGGATGCTTGGCTGCTCCAGGAGCCACCATCTTGGGTGAGACCACGTGGGGAAAGGATCAGAGGATGTCAGGGACCAGCCTCGACAGGGAAGTTTGGTTCACGAAGTAGGGAGATCTGGCGGAAAAGAGATAGAGAAAGAATATACACAAAGACGTGACGAGAGAGACAAAGAGACACCCCGA
>NW_006408649.1:7916519-7921674 GCF_000296735.1 Chrysochloris asiatica | reverse complement strand
AGTGTTGGAACCAACTCCAGGGAACTTAACAACAACCCATTAGTCCTGGTGTGAAGAATGTGTGTATGTATGAATAGATAGACAATATAATCAGGTTATATAATAAAAGAACTGAGTCAACATTTTTGCATTTTGTTTGTATTGTCGTTAATTACAGATTTCCTTTCAAACTCTTTAGACTGAAGTTTCCCATCATCCTTCAGGAGATTCTGTCTGAATTTTATATTAGCCTTCAACATGTTACTGCATGCCTAATAATAATCCAAGAAGAAGAGAAATATGGAAGGATTAAGAAAAAGATAATTTCCCTCTCTATTGAAAACGATGCTGTCACTGAAGGAAGAAAACTCTTACCTAATGATAATTTCCAAGATGGATCTAGGACTGGTTAATTCAGTGACTTAGTGACATATTAAAAAACCTTCCCAATTCTTTTCACCTTTCCCCTTTGCCATATTTATCAGGTAAAACTGTCTTTAAGCGAGCTCTCCTCAGGTTTCAGGATGGCTGCAATAGTCACATTCAAACTTAGCAATATCTAGAAGTGTTTCTCATTAACCAGAGTTGTTTTTCATACCCATGTCTAAACCAATAATAGAAACAGTAGAATGAGAACTCAGTGACAGAGTTAGAAATGTCCTAGAATCCTAAGCAGGCAAGGTAGATACTTAGATAAAATCAAGGGTCTGTTGGACAAGAGGATGGGGGATGAATTTTGAACAAGGAACCAGCTACTTCCTTTCCCCTACTGGGTTTCAAGCACTTAATCTCACTCCTATGGACTATTTCATTTGTAGTCACCTTCAGCTGAAAGTTTGAATGTCAACAGCACAGTCATTACAAAGGAATTTTGCAGCAACAAGACAATAGGTATTTCCTGTGGTTTTATTATAATGATTTTAAATTCCATTGAATTTTCTTGGTAGCAAGTGATATTCAAAATTCACATTTTCCTTTCCTCTAAGGGCCTCCAGTGTTCACATTCATACTCACCAATAAGCACTCCTAAAAAGCTGTCAGATAATATAAATGAAAATGAGAACAAAAAAGATTTCTATGCTATTTGTCCTTAATATCCTGGGGTAAGACTTAAGGGTTATTATTTGGAACAATATTGTAGCTTGCAAAGACTTATGAAAACTACCAGTGCTAGAAAAAACATTTACTAAAATGTAACACTTAAAAAAAAAAAAAAAAAAGAATCCTACAGGACCAGAGTTTCTTTGTTATCTTGGTTCCAACTCATAGCAATTCTGTGTAGGGTTTCCAAGGAGAGGCTGATAAATTTGAACCGCCTACCTTATAACTCAAACCAATCTTGCAATCCAGTGCTTATCCTACAGCACCACACCAGGACTCCTTACAGCTTTCTTTTAAAATCTAACAAAGAAAAATTAATGTGGTGCCACAGCTAAGATTTTGTTTCACAGAACTGATAATACAGTGGCAACTGTCCACCTTCTAAGAGCCCTTTTTTTGTGTGTAAAGATATTCATTACCCAGGAATGCTCTGGCTGCTCTAATGAATCAACTGATGAAATTCTTCATGAGGAAGCTTAAAAGGGCCTAAGTGATACTTCCACCATCCTACTTTTCCTCATCCTCCAAGCCATCTGTATACCTTGTCCACAAAAATCATATCTGATTTCATCCAAAACTTGGTGTGAATGTAAAGTCCAGGAGTATTGTTAGTTTGAGTGACTTTGTTCCTTTCCTAGGCTGCTATAACAAAGTATGCAAACTGAGAAGCCTTGTTAAAACAGAAATATATTCTCTCACCAATATGCTAGCACTCTGAATTCAGGGTGTCCACAGGCCTCTGAAGCTCTAGGGAAGGTCTTTCTTGTCTTTCTCAGCTTCAGGTAGCCCCAGACATTCCTTGACTCTCTTCTCCTCTCTTATAGAGCACCTTTCAGATAGGATTAAAACCCACCCTACTCCATTATGGCCTCAGGCTAACTTTTCCAAACAAGATACTAGGGGTTAGGATTTTAACATAAATTTTGGGAAGATTCAACTTAATCCCTAGCAATCACCCTCCACTGTAGACTTTGTGGATTTGTCAGAGTAGGGATTACCTGGGGCAGGGGGACCTTCAGAATAGCCCTCCTCAGAGCATAGCAAAGTCATTAGGAATCTTTTTCTTGAGAATAATTTTCATTGTTATTGAAGTACCACAAAATAAAAGCTCCAAATATGTTGGTGTTTAATATAAATTTTTTTAGTTTGAACATCATCTCCTAATAATGCTGGTACTGCATTTTTTGAGGTATGTAAGGAGCTCTGGTAACATAGTGGTTACGAATTGGGCTGCTAACCTCAAGCTCGGCAGTTCGAAACTACCAGCCATTCCATGGGAGAAAGATGAGGCTTTCTGCTCCCATAAAGATTTATGGCCTCAGAAACCCTGTGCAGGGTCACTATGAGTCAGAACCGACTCCACGGTACTTAACAACAAACACCACAAAATGAAAGTCATTCTGAGATGATAAATCCCAAGAAACATGCTCTTGCAGTGGTAAAATGGCATGATAAAATCAGTTCTTTGCTTAATAGATTGACACAACATTGTCAGTGCCAAGTCAGAGACCTGTCTGGAGGTCCCATCATTGTAACTTTAAACACTCTAGCCCAGTGCTCACCAAACACTGACACATGTACCAGCTACCACGGAACCATGCAAATCCGTAGTCTGGGTAGAGATCTCAGACTGATTAATAATTGTTGTTGTTTTGATTTTTTTAAGAACCATTGTGTATGTACTATTTCCCCTAACTAAGCCAGAAATGGGTACAACGCACTAGACCCTTTGTTGTTATGTGCCGTGGAGTCGGTTCCGAAGCTGTAAATCTTTACGGGGGGCAGAACGCCTTATCTTTCTCCCGCGGAACAGCTGGTAGTTTCTAACTGCTGACCCTGAGGTTCGCAGCCCGATTCGTAATCACTACGCAGTAGACCCTAACTCCCTGGCACATGCTGTGCTCTTTGTTTTCACATAGGATTTTGCTTTTAACCTTTACATCAATCCTATGAGACAGAATGCTTATTCTCCTCTCCAACTGATGAAAAAATGGAAGCAAAAAAAGTTCAGAGAGCAAATTAATGGTGAATTCTGACTTTAATTGAAGACTTCTGGCCCTAAGCCCAGCAGCCTTTCCACAGGAGCGCCCAGTAAATAGCAAGCTTGTGGAACTGCTTTAGCTCTCAAAGTGTCAGCAAAGGATTATGGATTAGCAACTCTTCAAATTCACCAGTTTGTCGGAGTAATGCCAAGTGGCTGTGCATTTTCCACATTTAAGAAAAGTCTGGCAATTGCACTTAGAAACTCAGGTGGCTCTATCAATGCTAGAATCAGGGCTGGCAGAGGGAAACCATGGCATTTCTAAAGATGTCAGTTTCTGAAGCAATAATAGACCATTATTGAAGGAAAAAGAACTTTCATTCCATTAACAACGCTGTTTAATGCAAGAGCATAAAAAAGCTTTTAAAGTCTCCAGAACAAACATGTGAATTTTCTCCTTGAAAAAAAAAGAAAGAAAAGGTCCCAAACAAATATTCAGCACTTAGGATGTTCTCCAAATGACTTTTTTTTTTTTTTGCCATTAACTCCACAGACATAAATGCATCAACTTTGTTTTCCATGCTTCCTTCAGGGAAAATGGTACATGAACGCTGTCTGTTCAAAGATAACTTCAAAAATGAAATCTGCTTTTAGAGATTTCTATAACGCATCCCCCAATTTACTTTTACCCAGCATAAAGAACTCAAGACTACACACAACTTTCTTTAAGTCTTCATATCTCCCTTTCCTATTCACAAAGGCCTATTATTCCTGTAGTCTCTTTCCTCTCTCCCTGGACCTATAGATTCTGCAAATCTCAAAACCATCCCTTATTGTTCTGTATGCCAAGCACATACCATCTCTTTTACCATTTGTTATTAATTGCATCCCTCCAAAAATATATGTGAGCTTAACGACATCATGACTCTCAGTGCTATGCAATTATTCTCCAGCTTATGAGCTGATGTAATTATCCCATGTGTTGCATGTGTTGCAAATCCTATCCTCTATGATGTTATGTTGAAATTTCTGGTGTGGCACTGTGGGATAAGCACTGGGCCACAAGGTGATTTTGAACCACAAGTTCAGCGGTTCAAGTTCCCCAGCCGCTCCTTGGAAACCCTATACAGGGTCGCTATGAGTTGGAACCAATTAGACAGCACTTCATAACAACAACAGCATGATGTTAATGGAGACCTGGTGTGGTGCTATAGGATAAGCACTGGACTGCTAATGGCAAGGTTGGTGATTCAAAACCACTAGCTGCTCTTTGGAAACCCTTTACAGGGTCACTATGAATTGAACTGACTTTATAACACTTAACAACAATAGTGATGTTAATGAGGAAGGATTAGTAATAAGTATATTAAGATGCAGGATGCAGTCTACAGTTTTAGCTTGTATCGAATCAGTCTATTTTGAGATATAAAAGATATTAAAACAAGCAAGCAGAGGTCAGAGAGATCTCAGCACCACCAAAAAGAAGATCCAGGAATGGAGCACATCCTTTGGACCCAAGGTCCCCCATGACGTGACCCATCTAGAATGAAGTGAAGATTGATGCTAAGACAATGGCAATCTCCACGGGATGCCAGGCCTACAGATGTCATAAAGAGATAAAGACCTTCCCCAAAAGCAGACAGAAAGTCTTCCCCAGAGCTGTTGCTCTGAATTCAGACTCCTAGCCTCCTACACTGAGAGAGAATAAACTTCTATTTCTTAAAGCTATCCACTTTGTGATCTTTCTGTTACAACAGCACTGAATAAGTAAGACACTATTCTTACTTAAAATTATTTTTGGACCATTCCTTCCTCGATACTCTGATATCTGGGCCACCCTAATATTTCTATTGGACAAAGGGAACAATCACCATTAAATTATTAATTTAATAATTAATAAATATCCTAATTAATTAATAATTTATGACCTCTCAATCAGAAGATAACTTTGGGTCTCCAGTTTTCTTATTTTTTGCAGCCCAATTCTCTTCCCTCCCAAAACAACAAGATCATCCCTTTCTTGGGTATCATTCCATAAAGAGTCTTTGAGTGGCGATAGATAGATACATAGATACATAGATTTGTTGTTAAGTG
>NW_006408649.1:7915072-7916419 GCF_000296735.1 Chrysochloris asiatica | reverse complement strand
GTACAGAAATGAAATGTGATTAATCGTTCAAAACAGGACACAATGATTTACAGGAACAAATTCTAAAATATACATTGCAAATTGTCTTAATAATCTAACATCTTTAATTTTCCAAAAATTCAAGCAAATTGTTATAAATTACTTTTTAGGTTCAAATCCTAAGGCAGCGACTTGAGGTTTCTCAAGGCTAATTAAACATACCTGTAGCACTTAATCTCAAATGGGTAAAGGTGAAAAAGGATTTAAAGATCTGAAGAGAGTCAAGCTGTTTCAGCTACCTCGCTTAGGCTTTCAGGAAGAAGAAGGACCTCTAGGTTGATGGATTACACCTGGGGACGATTTGAGGAGGTTGTCACTATTATTCCTTGAACAATACTCCGGAATTCGCCAATATACTTTGAGTGAATTCCTTGGGTGGATTGTCTCCAGAGCCTCTTTGCGAAATCCCAGCAAATCTGCTTTTGGAACTTTTATGGCCTTGGCTTTAGAAGAGGTTTTTGTTCTAATATTTGTCCATAGGTATTCAGGGCTCATGTATTAAGTTAATATCAAACATAACTGAATAATTTGATAAAGAACAGTTTGGACATGCTTGCCAGGTGGCTAGAGTTTGTTCCTCAGAGAGGTTTGTTCCCAGGACCCTACGAACTGCCAATACAGTGGAGACATTAAGAGAGGCACATAAGAAACCATTTGTTCAGAAGCTACAATTACTGGAGTTAGAAGCATAGAATGAATAATAAGACCAAAGAAAATTATACAGAGGTAGCCCACTAGTGAGTTCGCAAAAACCAATGAACCCAGGACGTCAGAAGGTCACTTCCTTTGGCCCTCAGGGTCCCTGGCTAGCCATCCTGAGTGGGGCCATCATGTAGGATTTTCGTCCATGACACAGGGCCTCAACATCTCAGTGTTTTGCAGTCCCTAACAGGAGGGGCCACAGACGTGTACATTCTTTTCTTTTGGTATCTGTTCATTGGTCCCTTGCTGTCTGCGCACCTCCATTCTGGTGACTATAGGGGTTCCTGAGCTAGTGGGCACCCCAGCCCCACCCTCGGAGGGTTCTACTACGCATGCACCCAGATCTCCTCGAAATTTAAAGAGACAGTTTCCAATTAAAACCAAACAGCCACAGGCAGCCCTGAACTGTTTACAACTAGAAAAAAAGGCCTGAACGGGGACTGTGGAGTGGGACAAGCAGACAAAAGAGGAAAGAGGCTGAAAATTAAATCCTAAGTTATGTCAAAATGACCAACAGTGGTATCTTGAAACTTCTCAGGAAGAAGAGTGAAAAGGGAAGCCCATTTCCTGATCACATCTACCTGGAGGCATTCAGAAAGCATAAAA
>NW_006408649.1:7898665-7908572 GCF_000296735.1 Chrysochloris asiatica | reverse complement strand
TTCCGAGGCTGTAAATCTTTATGAGAGCAGAAAGCCTCATTTTCCTCCCTCAGAACAGCTGGTAGTTTCGAACTGCTGACCTTGTGGTTCGCAGCCCGATTCATAACCACTACACTACCAGAGTTCCTTACATAGAGACATAGATAGATAGAATTTCTACACTCCAATGTTTCCATACTCTATAGCTGCACTTCTAGTATTCTTAGTGTTATTGATGTGTTCTGACTCATAGTACCCAGTATACAACAAAACACTGCTGAGGCCTATGCCCGCCTCACACTCATTGCTATGTTTGAGCTCATTGCTGTAGTCACTGTGCCAATCCCTCTCATTAAAGATCGTCCTCTTTTTCACTGATCCTTTATTTTACCAAACATGATGTCCTTTTCCAGGGATTGGTCCTTCTTGATAACATAGCCAAAGTGATGAAGTCTAGTCATGTTCACTTCTAAGGAGCATTCTAGCAGTGCTTCATCCATTCTAGGAGTGTTTTGTCCATTCCCCTGGGAGGTCATAATATATTCAACATTCTTTGCAAACACCATTATCTCAAATACAGCAATCAATGCAATATGCATATATATGAGGGAGCTTCAAAAACTTTATGGAAAAAATAGAATGAAATAATTATGGAATTTTGAAGTCCCATCATAATAAATATGGAGTCCTGATGTGACGCTGTGGGTTAATGTGCTGGACTGCAAGGTCCATTTGAACTGCAAGGTTGGTAGTTAAAGCTCAGCAAAATCCCATACAGGGTCCCTGTGGGTCAGAATCGACTCTATGGCACTTAACAACAACAATGACAATCATATATATAAATGTTTCTATATGAAGGGTATTGATTTATATATCTTTATCTATTACACAGATCTGAAAAATAGTGTAAATTTTTACCTCTGATCCTCTAATTTTTATGTCTTAATTCTCTTCCTCTTCTGATTGGTATCAGCTATTTAACAATGTTCCACCATTCATCTGTCATTTTATTTTACTGTGGTGGCTTATGTGTTGCTGTAATTCTGGAATCTATGCCACTGGTATTTTAAATATCAGCAGGATCACCCAAGGTGGACAGATTTCAGGTGAGCTTCCAGACTAAGACAGACTAGGAAGAAGGAGAGATGGACTACTTACAAATATTTAGTCACTGAAAATCTTATGAATAGTAGTGGAACACTGTTAGATAGCACCAGAATATTGAATATTGAAACATGATGAAGAACACCAGAATATTATCAGATACAGTGCTTGGAAATGATCCCCTCAAATTGGAAGGCACTCAAAATATAACTGGGAAAGAGTTGCCTTCTCAAAGTAGAGTTGACCTTGGTGACACGAATGAAGTAAAGCCCTCGGGACCTTCATTAGTTGATGGGGCACAACTCAAAATTAGGAGAAACATCTACAAGCACCCATTAATAATCAGAATATGGAACGTACGAAGTATGAATCTTGGAAAACTGGAAGTTGTCAAAAATGAAATAGAACACATAAACATGATATCCTAAGTATTGGTGAGCTGAAATGGGCTACTACTGGTTTTGGCCATTTTGAATCTCACATTCATGTGGTTTATTATTCTGGGAAAGACAAACTGAAGAGGAATGGCATCACATTCATCATCAAAAAGAGCCTTTCAAGCTCTGTCTTGAAATACAATGCTGTCTGTACCAGGTAATATCTATGATAGGATAATATCCATACACCTACAAAGAAGACCAGTTAATACCACTATTAATCAAATTTAGGCACCAAACACAAAAACTAGTGATGATGACACTGAAGAATCTGAAACTGATCAAATATATAATAAAGATTCATTGAAAATTATTAGCAATTGGATAGCAAAGGTTGAAAAAAAAGAGGAAGGATCAGTTGTTGGAAAATATGGCCTTAGTGATAGAAATGATGCTGAAGATCACATAACAGAATTTTGCAAGACCAATGAATTCTTCATTGCAAATACCTTTTTTAAACAACATAAAAGATGAATATACACATGGATCTCACCAGACAAAATATACAGAAATCAAATTGACTACATCTGTGGGAAGAGACAGTGGAAAAGCTCCAATCATAAGCGAAAACAAGGCCAGGGACAGACTGTGGAACAGACCATCAACTGCTCATATGCAACTTTAGGTTAAAGCTGAGGTAAAATATACCAAAGCCTATGGGACACAGCACAGGCAATACTCAGAGGCAAATTTATAACTTCTCAGTGTCTACATTTAAACAAAGAAAGAGCCCAAATAAATAGCCTAACTTTACACCTGATAAAAACTAAGAAAAAAATGAGTAAAGGAAGCTCAAAGTCATCAGAAGGAAGGAAATAATAAAGACTAGAGTCAAGATGAATGAAATAGAGAATAGAGCCATAGAGAGAAAGAACAAAATCAAAAGTTAGTACTTTGAAAAGATTTCTAAAAATGGACAAATCTTTAGCTAGACTGACAATGAAGAAACAAAGGGATGAATAAAATGCAAACAAAATTAGAAATGAAAGTGGGGTTATTACTATCATCCTTACAGTAATAGAAAGAATTATAAGAGAAAGCTATGAACAATTGTATGCCAACAAATTAGAAAACCTAGATAAAATTGCTGTTGTTGTTAAGTACCATAGTGTCAGTTCTGACCCATAGCGACCCTGTATAGGATTTCCAAGGAGCAACTGGTGAGCTTAAGCCACGACCTTGTGGTTCAAATCAGCTTTTCAATCCAGCATATTAGCCTAAAAATAGATAATGGGGATGACTGAACTACATTATGACTATAATAAATGTCACTGAATTGTACACTCAAAAATTATTAAAACGACAATTTTGATGCACATATTTTACTGTAATAATTTTCAAATGATAAAGTATGATCAAATGGGGCTTATGCCAGAAAAGCAATGTTGATTCATTACCTGGTGTGGCACTCTGGGTTAATGTGCCAGACTGCAAAGTCGTTTGACCTGCAAGGTCGGTGGTTCAAGCTCACCAGAAACCCTACACAGGGTCGCTATGGGTCAGAACCAACTAGATGGCACTTCACAACACAACAATAATATTAATAGCATTAAAAACCAAACTCACAGCAAAAGCACTTTGACAATATCCAGAACACATTTTTACTAAAGAAATACTCAAGCAGAAATTACTAAATATCTCCTAAATATGAATTGCTATTTATGTATATGTATGTGTGTGTGTGTATATATATATTTACACATTTACATATTTACATATAGAGGTCTGATGGCATAGTGGTTACATGTAGCCACAAGATCAGAAATTCAAGGCCACAGTTGCTCCATGGGAGAAAGATGAGACTGTCTGCTCCCATAAAGATTTATAGGCTTGGAAACTCTATACAGGGTTGCTATGAGTCTGAACCAACTGAACAGCACACAGCTACCACCACCACCAATGTGTATACATATATACACATATAGGAATCTTGGTGTGGCACTGTAGGATAAGCACTGCACTGCTAACTGCAGCTACTCCTAAGAAACCCTATAGGAACCAACTTGAACCACTTAACATAACATATACTATATATATGTGTATATATTGTTGTAAAGTGCCATCAAGTCAGTTCCAAATCATACTGAATGATTCTGTATAGGGTTTCCAAAGAGTTGCTCCTGACCTTGCAGTTCAAACTGACCTTGCAATCCAGTGCATTATCCTGCAGTGCCACAGCAAGATATGTACGTGTGTGTATCTGTCAATTTGTCATACAGTAGTGACTTGTGTGTCACTGTGAGGCTGGAACATATACCACCAGTATTTTAAATACCAGCAGAATCACCCATGGTAGACAGCTTTCACCTAGGCTTCCAGAATAAGAGAAACTAGGAAGAAGGCGAGGCAGACTACTTCTGAGTATATAACCAATGTAGAACATTGTCAGATATAGTGCCAGAGATGAGCCCCTCAGATCAGAACGCACTCAAAATATTACTGTGGAAGAGCTGCCTCCACAAAGTGAGTTGACTCCAATGATGTTTATGAGGTAAGTTTTTAGGATCTTCATTTGTTAATGGGGTACAACTGAAAATGAAGAAAAACAATTGTAAATATTCGTTAACACAGGAAACATGGAATGTATGAAGTACAAATCTAGGAAAATTGAAACTTATCAAAAATAAAATGGGACATATAAAGATCTATGTCCTAGGCATTGTTGTTGTTGGTTCCTACTCATAGTGGCCCGATGCACATGCCCCATCATGCACCATCTTCTCAACGGTTGTTACCCTTCAGCCCATTGTTGCTGCCATTGTGTCAATCAATCTCATTGGCAGTCTTCCTCTTTTCCACGGACCCTCCACTTTACCAAGCATGGTGTCCTTCTCCGAGGATTGGTCCCTACTGGTGGTGTGCCTGAAGTATGAGAGAGGAAGTTTGTCCATCCTGATTTCTAAGGAGCATTCTGGCTGTACTTCTTATAACACTGATTTGTTTGTTCTTTTGGCAGTTCATGGTACTTTTAATATTCTCCAACACCACTACTCAAATGTATCAATTCTTCTACAGTCTTCCTCATTCATTGTCCAACTTGCACATGCATATGAAGCTTTTGAAAATACCATGGCTTGGGTCACACTCACGTAGTACTCAAACTGACATCTTTGCTCTTAAATACTTTAAAGAGGTCTTGTGCAGCAGATTTGACTAGTAGGTTACCTCATTTCATTTCTTGACTGCTCCTTCCATGAGTTTTGATAGTGGGTACAAACAAAACTTATCTTTTCTCCATTTATCATGTTATTTATTGGTCCAGTAGTGAGAGTTTTTATTTTCTTTACATTAAGGTGTAACCCAAACTAAAGTCCTTGTCTTTGATCTCCATTAGTAGTTAAGTATCTCAAGTCCTCTTCTTTTCAGTAAGGAAGGTTGTATAATCTGCACATTGCAGGCTGATAATGAATCTTTTTCCAATCCTGATATCATGTTCTTCTTCATATAGTTCAGCTTCTCAGCTTTTTTATTTTATTTAATTATTTCCTAAGAATACAGATTGAATAAACATGGTGAAAGAATACAACCCTGGTGCACACCTTTCCTAATTTTAAACGATTCAGGGTCCCTTTAATCTGTTCAAATGGCTGCCTCTTGATCTATGTACAGGTTCCTCACCAGCATAATTAAGTGTTCTGGAATACTCATTCTTCACAATATTATCTATAGCTTGTCATGACCCACACAGCCGGAAGCCTTTACATGTCAATAAGGCACAGGTAAACAGCTTTCTGAAGCATTCTTTACTTTCAGTCAAAATCCATTTGACGTCAGCAATGTTATCCTTCATTCCATGTCCTCATCTGAATCCAGCTTGAACCTCTGGAAGTTTCCTATCAATGTACTGTGGCAGCCATTTGTTAATTTTCTTCAGCAAAAATTTACTTGCTTGTGATATTATTTATGTTGTCCAATGATTTCCACATTCCATTTGATCATATCTCTTTGTAATGGGCACAGATATGATCTCTTCCAAGCAGTTAGCCAGGTCTTCTAAATTTCTTGGCATATATGAGTGAGTACTATCCAATGTGCCTGTTGAAAATGTTCAATTTGTATTCCTTCAATTCCCAGGGACTTGTTCTTTGCCAATGCTTTCAGTGTACCTTGGACTTCTTCCTTCAGTATCATTGACTCTTGATCATGTACTACCTCTTGAAATGGTTGAATATTGACCATTTCTTTTTGGTACAGTGACTCTATCTATTTATTCCTTCCATCTTATTTTTTATGCTTTCTGCATCATTCATTATTTGGCTAATAGAATTCTTCAATATTTCAAGCTGAGGCTTGAATTTTTTCTTCAGTTCTTCAGCTCAAGAAATATTAAGTTTGCTCTTTTCTTTTGGTTTTCTAACTCCAGGTCTTTGTACATTTAATTGTAATACTCAAGATGGCCTTTGAAATTCTCTATTCAGCTCTTTTATCTCCTCATGTCTTCCATTTGCTTTAGTATCGCTTCACTGCAGAGCAAGTATCATAGTCTCTTCTGACATCCATTTTGGTTTCTTCTTTCATTCTTGTCTTCTTAAGACCTTCTGCTTTATTCCTATATTGTGTTCTTGGTGTCATCCACAATTCTCTGGTCTTCATTCATTACTAATGCATCAAATCTGTTCTTGAGATGATCTCTAAATTCAGGTGGGTTATGTTCAACTCTCGGATTTGTTTTAATTTTTTCAGCTTCAACCTGAAGTTGCATATAAGCAGTTGAGGGTGTGTTCCACAGTCTGCCCCTAGCCTTGCTTTGGTTGATGACATGAGCTTTTCCATAGTCTCTTCCCACAGATGTAATTAATTTGATTTTTTTTGTATGCCATCTGGTGAGAGCCATGTATATAGTTGTCTTTTACGTTGTTTTAAAAAGAGGTATTTGTAATGAAGAATTCACTGGTCTTGCAGAATTCTACCACGTGATCTCCACAATCATTTCTTTCAGCAAGGCCATATTTTCCAATAACTGATATTCCCACTTTGTTTCCAAGCTTTGCATTCCAATCACCAGTAATTATCAATAAATTTGGATTGCATGTTTGATCAATTTCAGACTGAAAAAGCTGTTAGAATTCTTCAGTTTCATCATCACTAGTTTTTGTGGTTGGTGCCTACATTTGTATAGTAGTGGTATTAACTGGTCTTACTCGTAGGCCTATGATTTTATCCTATCATCACCATTATACTTCAAAATAGATCTTGAAATGTACTTTTTGATGATGAATGTGAGGCAATTCCTCTTCAATTTGCCATTCCATATGATTTTCAGATTCAAAATGGCCAACACCAGTCCATTTCAGCTCACTAATGCCTAGAATATCAATCTGTATGTGTTTCACTTAATTTTTTACAACTTCCATCTTTCCTAGATTGCTACTTCGTACATTTCATATTTTGATTGTTAGCGGATATTTGCAACTGGTTCACCTCATTTTGATTGATGCCCCATCAGAAAATTAAAGTCCCAAAAGTTTTACTTTATTCATGCCAGCGTGGTCAACTCTACTTTGAGGAAGCAGCTCTTCCCCAATCATATTTTGAGTCTGTATCAACCTTTGGTCACTATATCTGACAATATTGTGGTACTATTTATCATGTTTCAGTATTCAATATTCTGGTGTTATCTGACAGTGTTCCACTGCTATTCATAAAGTTTTCAGGGATACTCAGAAGTGGTTCTAGTCTATCTTAGTCTAGAAGCTCAGCTAAAGCCTGTCCACCATGGGTAACACTGCTGGTATTTAAAATGCCAGTGGCATAGCTTCCAGCATCACAGCAATACACAGGCTACCACAGTACGACAAACTGACTGATAATAGCCATTTCTGAGGTGAAATGGACTGGCATTGGCTGTATCTGACCATCATATAGTTTACTATGCTGAGAATGACAAATTCAAGAAGAATGGCATTACATTCATCATCAAAAACAACATTTCCAGATCTATCTAGAAATGCAATGCTCTCTGTGATAGGATAATACCCATACACCTATGAGGAAGACCTGTTAATACCGCTATTATTCTAACTTACCCACAAACACTAAAGCCAGTGGTGATGAAATTGGAGAATTCTACCAACTGCTTCAGTCTGAAATTGATCAAACATGCAATCAAGATGCATTCTGTTTTGACCATTGTAGCTATATAGTAAATTTTGAGATCAGAGAGTGAGAGGCCTCAAACTTTATTCTTTTTAAGCAGTGCTTTGCTTATCCAAGGTCTCTTTCCTTTCCATATAAAGTTAGTGATCAGCTTTTCCAGCTTTTTAAAGAAAGATATTGGAATCTGGATTGGGATTTCATTATCTCTATAGATTGCTTTGGGTAGTACTGACATTTACATAATGTTAAGTCTTCTTAACCTTTGTTGTTGTTAAGGACCCTGCAGGCAGTTCTGACTCATAGTGACCCTGTATAGTTGTTTCTGAGGAAAAACTGGTGGATTTGACCTGCTGACCTCATGCTTAGCAATTCATATATTCTTCCATTTTTGTAAATTTCTTTGGTTTCTTATAGTAGTGTTTTGTACTTTTCTTTGACAAGGACTTTTGTTTCTCTGGTTAGATTTATTCCTAAGTATTTCCTCTTTTGGGTGGCTTTTGTAAATGGTATTGTTTCCCTAATTTTCTTTCCAGAGCTGTCTTTATTAGTAGAGAGGAATCCAACTAATTTTTGTATATCCATCTTATACCCTGCCACTTTGCTGAATCTTTCAGTGACATATCTCTTATTTGAAAGAAGAAAAATAAAAAATAAAAATCAGATTAAGTCTTTAAATCTAGCTATCACAGTGAACAAAGGAACATGTTAATTGACACTATGGGAATGCAATTAGCAAAATCCATACCCTGAGAACTTGTACAGAATAACCTGGTCTCTTTAACAAAGAGTTGGAAGAAAGGTGTACCTATGCCCAGAAATGCCAGTCTCAGAAACAGGAGACTAGGGTATATGTGCACTGACTCTCATCAACCATTGGTTAAGGGTTGTCCCGAGGATTTTAATTTCATCACACTTTAAGGCTGTGCTTACTGTGAGTTAAATGAGCCCCTGTGTCTTCAATGAAGGCTCAGGAACTAAAAGTCAAAACCTCCATGGTATTCACACAAGGTCAACACTGTCACAATAAAAACTTTAATAGATAAATAAATATAGGCAACATTGTTGGGATTGAGAGAGCATAACTGTTTCCTTCCTGTTCGCTTGCATTTGACTCATATACCATTTTCCATCTTATTTTTAGTTCTTCATGAAAATTTTGTTTTGTCAGTGATTTATACATTGTATGCAATTGGGTTTAGCTGTATTGTTTAATACGTTTCTCCTTTACTAATTAGTTTGTGGTCTATTTACATTGTTGATAAAACAGTATATCAAGTCTCAGTTCATTAATATTATTTTTTATTATGTGCTTAGTTTTTATTATTTCTCTTTAGTTTTAAACATTTGACTTTATAATCAGTTTTTTTCTGTTTGTTTTGTGTATTTGTTGTTGTTGTTGTTGTTGTTGTTTACCCTCAAGTTGGTTCTTACTTAGAGTGATCCTGTAACTAAGAGGGTTTCCAAGGAGCAGCTGGTGAGTTTGAACTGTTGACCTTGCAGTTAGCAGTCCAGTTAGCAGTTCAGTGCCACTACTATTCCTTTGTTAGGGTTGTGTTTTTGTTCTCCTATACTATGTAAGTTAAGATAAACTACTCTGTGGTAGTAAACAACGTCAAATCTTAGTGACTTTAAACAGCACAGATTCATATTTCATGCACACCAGGATGTAGCATGAGTCAGTGAGGGGAAGTTGCTCATTTAGTCCTTCAGGTTGCCAGGCTGCACGAGGCGCCATCTCAATACACTCATGCAGTCTCACTATACTAATCACAGTCGGGGAAGAAGTATGAAGAGCTCACACTGATTCACACTGCTGCTTCACATCTGCTCGCATTTCACTAACCAAACAGATCACAGGACCACATATTTGCTTCATCACATCATACCAAAAGTCTTAAATCAACTCCAAGCTCAAAAGCTCATCTTCTGGATTATCTAAATCATATATGAGTGAGACTATAGGAATATTCCATCCTGGGACAAAATTTGTCCTCATCTGTGAACCTGTGAAGTCTAGATGACAAACTACCTGTTTCCAAAGTGCAATGGTAGAACAGACATAAGGTAGATGTTCCCATTGTGAACTGAAGAAACTGGAGGGAAGGAAGGGATAACAGGTACCAAGCAAGTGCAAGTCCAAAACCCAGCAGAAGAATTTGCATTAGCTCTCCAGGCTTGAAAATCATCTTCTCTTCTCTGAGACCAACGGGCCATGGCCTTGCCCTCCAGACTTTCAGTGTCGGCCACACACTCTGCATTCTGGGTAGAGGCCACTCTAGCCTGGACTTAAG
>NW_006408649.1:7895912-7898359 GCF_000296735.1 Chrysochloris asiatica | reverse complement strand
CAGAACACTGGTCCAGAGAGTGCTAACCATATTGCCACCCTTCAAGGGCAGGGTCTTGCCTTCTACTGATTAGGACTAGTCAGGTGAGGCAGGATTTCCGTATGAGAAAGGTTTATTATAGGAAAGAGGCTTGCACACAGAGTCTAAGAGGACAAGGATAAGAGACACTTATCTCCTGTCTCCCAGAACAAAGGCTTTGCTGGGGTTAAAAAAAACTTTTAGGTGGGGACAAGGTATCATGTTTATTCATAGAAATAGGTAGGGATTTTTAGGAAATGGCACTTTTAGGAGGGGTAGACTTGATATAGCTTGAAGGAGCTCTAGTAGCGTAGTGGTTACGAATCGGGCTGCGAACCTTAAGGTCAGCAGTTCGAAACTAACAGGCACTATGCGGAAGAAAGATGAGGCTTTCTGCTCCCATAAAGATTTACAGCCTCAGAAACCCTGTACAGGGTCGCTATGGGTCAGAACCAACTTGACGGCACTTAACAACAACAAGTCTTGATGTGGCACTGTGGGATTAATCACTGGACCACAAGATCAGTTTGAACCACAAGGTCAGCAGTTCAAACTCACCAGCTGCTCCTCAGAAACCTTGTACAGGGTTGCTGTGAGTCAGAACCAACTCTACAGCACTTAATAACAACAACAACATGCTAATTGGGTGTGTTGGTAGCATTTCTTCAAGCTAGAATCCATTGAAAAAGTCTCTGCTAGGTGCAGACAAACTTACAGGATGTTGTTCCTCAACACTCAGGTCTTTCCTCCACCCCCAAGGAAAGGTCATTCTTCAAAGTGGGTGAAGCCAGTTAGACTGCACAGGCAGTAAAATACAGAGATCTTATGGGGAGTCTGTTTACAGTAAATGGACTTTAAAATGGAAAAGTTCTTGGGATTAATGTTTTCATCCTCCAAGAGGTCAGTTAGGAAATGTTGGGGTTGGGTCACATAAGAGCCTCCGCTGTGCCCATTGTAGCTGCTCAGGGGACTTTCCCAGGGTGGGTATGTAGGCTAAGCACTCAACTACAAGGTCAGTTTGAATCACAAGGTTGGTGGTTCAAACTCACCAGCCGCTCCTCAGAAACCCGATACAGGGTCACTATGAGTTACTTGGAACCGACTTGATGGCACTTAACAACAACAACAGTAGATGTTCACTGAGTGGATTCTCAGTAGTGGTACTACAGTTCTTAGAAATCATCCAACAAACCAGTTACAACTCATAACTTGAAGAAATGTTACCCACATGTCCAATTAGCATGTTGTTGTTGTTGTTAAGTGTGGTAGAGTTGGTTCTGCTCATAGCAACCTTGTGCAGGGTTTCTGAGGAGTGGCTGGTGAGCTTGAATCACCAACCTTGCGGTTCAAACCGACCTTGCAGTCCAGCACATTAACCTGCAGTGCCACACCAGGACTCCCGAACATTTACCATATTTGACAAAGAGAACTTCTGTCCTTGAGAAAAAGTCTTTGCTCTCTTAGTAACTCTTTCCAAGAGGCCACCTCGAGTCTCCCTGCTTTAATGCCATTTCTACATTGTCAGAATTTATAGCATTTACATTTGTTTTCTTAGTGTTTTTAATAAATTTAAATAAATTAAAATAAAGTCCAGTAACTTTCCTAAGATATGTCTCAACGTTAATTGTTCCTAATAAGTTTTTCCCAAAGACACTATTTGTTTTGAATTTGTTGATTCCAGTATCTTTTCCATTTACAAGGGAAAAAAGTTTGTGACTTCCTTTTGATTTTCTTTTTCAAGGACACTCAATAATGCGTAGCTTGAGCCTCTTTAGAATATCTTAGGACATGAGTGGTGGTGATGTGCCATGGAGTCAGTTCTAACTCACAGTGACCCTGTGTAGGGTTTCCAAGGCTGTAAATCTTTACTGAAGCAGAAAGCCTCATCCTTCTCCCACAGAGCATAGATTTGAATGACTGACCTTGTGGTTAACAGTCCAATGTGTAACCCACTATGCTTCCAGAGCTCCTTTAGGACATGAGAGACAGGGGAAAGTAAGATACAAATTGTATCTTCTACATGAAGTAGCAGCCACTGCCATAAAAGTCCCCTAGAGAGGTTGTGATCACAAAGAACCAAGAAAGGCAAGCTGTTCCCTCTGGCAATGCTGAAACAGGACTATCTGGGGAAAGCATGCTTTTCAGAGAGCTTTCTAGGGACACCCTCCCCACCTCCTCATGTAGAAGGAGAAGCCTAGCTGCCTGCTTCCAGGGACAGAGAGATGAGCGCATTAACCAAGTAGATGGCCTGGAGCAGCAGTGTCATCAAATGTGACATTAACAAAAGCAAGAGCCAGTTCTGCTGCAAGCATATGACTGAACTGGGGAAAAGAAAGCAGAGTCTAAATTGTTTGGGTTCTAGCAAGACTAGGCTGTGAGGAAGTGCATTAAATTTGTAAGCAAAATGAATTCCTAATACATGGATGAAC
>NW_006408649.1:7894010-7895168 GCF_000296735.1 Chrysochloris asiatica | reverse complement strand
GCAGCCCGATTCGTAACCACTACGCTACCAGAGCTCCTAATATGGCCACTATGAGAATGCATTTCAGCTCTAACTGCAAGGAGTATAGGCCCACTATGCCTCTGCTGCTGCACTCTGATCCATCAGGGACACTGAGGCAGGACCATTCCTAGAAGATGGGATTTCTGTACTAGACAACTTTGGCTTAAGGACTGCCCTACAGCCTTGCCATGACTGGCCTGAAAATGATTCATCAGACTAAGTTTCTTCACAAATCCCCCCTTTCTCTCTCCTCCTAAGGTCAGACTTGTATTATTGTCCAACAACTCCCACTACCTCTCTCAACTCCATTCCCATTTTCTCTTGAAGGCATTTCCCTAAACAAACATCTTTAATCTCTTCTTGTTATCTGGGATTTCCCAAATTAATACCACTGTGCCGAGGATGGCCCAAGAAATTGATCATTCAGTCAGATGAGGATTTGGGAGTGGGTCATTTGGGTGTTACAAATAGTTCGTGCACTTAGTTGCTAATGGAAAGGTTAGCAGTTTGAGTACACACAGAGGCACCTCGAAGAAAAGCCTTGTGATTTGCTGCCAGAAAATCATCCATTGGAAACCCTGCAGAGCACAATTCTACTCTGACATACATGGGGTCTCCATGAGTCACAATCAACCCTACAGCAACTCCCACTGGTGGGAGAATGAAGAGAACATCATCCTAGTGGGAGGTGAAACACAAGACTCTCTGGAGTACAGGGGCAGCTCAGTTGTTGAAGATTTCACCAGTGGTGAACTAGGAGAATGATGCAGTTGAAGAGAATGTTGTTGCAGGCATGTGAAAACCATGAAAGGAATAATGGCTGCAAAGAAACCAAAGTTGGACGGTAATTGTTAAGTTAAATTGAGGCTGAAAATGGAGAACGAGGAACAAAAAGCCATTGTTGTTAAGTGCCATCCAGTTGATTCCAAAGCATAGGGCCCTGATTGTTGTTAGGTGCCATAGAGTCGGCACTGACTCATAGTGACTTTATGCACAGCAGAATGAAACACTGCCTGATCCTGGGCCAACCTCACTACTGTTGACACGCTTGAGCCTATTGATGCTGCTACTTTGAATTTCCATCTCTCTGGGGGTCTTCCTCCTTTTGTCTGACCCTCCACCCTACCAAACATGATA
>NW_006408649.1:7879548-7880576 GCF_000296735.1 Chrysochloris asiatica | reverse complement strand
AATGATGCAGAAAGCATCAAGAGAAGATGGAAGGAATACACAGAGTCACTGTACCAAAAGGAAATGGTTAATGTTCAACCGTTTCAAGAGGTATCATATGATCAAAAGCCAATGCTACTGAAGGAGGAAGTCCAAGGTGCATTGAAGGAACTGGCAAAGAACAAAGCACCAGAAACTGATGGAATATAAATTGAAATCTTTCAAGAAAGTGAGACAGCACAGGAGGCACTCACTCATCTATGCCAAGAAATTTGGAAGACAACTATCTGGCCAACTGATTAGAAAAGATCTGTTTTTGTGTCCATTCCAAAGAGAAGTGACCCAGCACAACGTGGAAATCATAGGACGATATCTTTGTTATCCCAAGTGAGTAAAGTTTTACTAAAGGTAATACAGAAACAGTTGCAACCGTATGTTGACAGAGAACTTCCAGAGGTTCAAGCCAGATTTAGAAGAGGCCATGGAACGAGGTATATCATTGCTGATGTGATGTACGATGGATCTTGGCTGAAAGCAGAGAATACCAGAAAGATGTTTATCTGTACTTTATTGACTACACAAAGGCTTTTGATTGTGTGGATCATGACAAACTATGGACAACATTGCAAAGTATGAGTATTCCTGGACACTTAATTGTGCTCATGAGGAATCTGTACATGGACCAAGATGCAGTTGTTCGAACAGAACATGGAAACACTGAATGTTTTAAAATTAAGAAAGGAATGCTACAGGGTTGTATTCTTTCACCATATTTATTCAACCTGTATGCTGAGTAAATAATCCGAGAAGCTGGGTTATATGAAGAAATCCGTGGCATACGGATTGGAGGAAGATTCATTAAAAACCTGCAATATGCAGATGATACAACCTTGCTTGCTAAAAGTGAAGAAGACTTAAAATATTTACTGATGAATATCAGAGTACAGCCTTCGGTATGGATTACATCTCAATGTAAAGAAAACAAAATTCCTCACCACTGGACCAGTAAACAACATTATTATCAATGGAGAAAAGATTGAAGTTGTCAA
>NW_006408649.1:7866028-7879159 GCF_000296735.1 Chrysochloris asiatica | reverse complement strand
GGTAAGGCGGAGGGTCAGAGAAAAAGAGGAAGACCCCCAGTGAGATGGATTGACTAAGTGGCAGCATCGATGGACTCAAGCGTGGCAACAGTAGTGAGGTTAGCCCAGGATCGGGCAGTGTTTCATTCTGCTGTGCATTAAGGTCTCTTTGAATAGATGATGACTTGATGGCACCTAACAACAACAACAATGCAGGGCTGGAAGGATCCTTGCCCTTCAAGTTTTAAAGCAATTGATTTGATTTGCTACTTTAGAATTGATGTTTTGTTATTTCAACTAATCAAATAATTTATAGAGAAAAAGTAATGATACCACCTAACTCTTCCATTTCAGTAATACACTTAGTTCCTTGGTAAAGTTGCTAAAATGACCTCAAGGGGTCTATGTTCTCACTCTTTCTCTGTGTTTGTACAAATTCATACACATATATCTTTAAGTTTGCTTATTTATTTGTTGTAAAAAAAAAAAAAGGATAATACCATACAATTTGGTCTAATCATATATAATATGTTGTTGTTGTTGTTAAGTGCCATCGAGTCGGTTGTGACCCATAGAGACCCTGTGTAGGGTTTCCAAGGAGTGACTGGTAAGCTTGAACTGCTGGCCTTGCAGTTCAAGCTGGCTTTGCAGTCTGGTGCATTAACCCACAGCGCCACACCAGAACTCCATATATTGTATAGGTGTGCCATTATTTGTTTAAACAGTCTCATACAGACGGGCAGTCAGAAGGGTGTAGGCCTTCAGCATAAGCAATGTCAGAATTAACAGCATTGAGCACTGAAAAAAAAGAGAAAGAAAGAGTGTTAAAGAAACTCAAAAGAACTCAAAAAGGCCTGGGAGTATTGTGGGTTAAGCAATGGGCTGTTAGCCGCAAGGTCAGAGTTTCAAACACACCAGTGACTCCATAGGAGAAAAATTAAGCAGTCTACTCCCGTAAAGAGTCGTTTCAGAAACCCTGCAGAACACTGTCCAATAGGGGCCAACTATGAGTTGGAATCAACTTAACTGCTGTGGATAGAGTAAAAGAACTCAAATTGGAAAATGGACCCTATCAAGGAAAAAAAAAAAAAAAAAAGAATTAAGTTTATATCATTGTGACAGCATTACTTGAGGTATTTGAATTTTATAAGATTATAAGGTTTTTGAAGCTTATACGTCAATAAATACCAACTTGACAAGTATTAAATACCAAAGGAAAAGTCAGGCAATTTTTTTCAACTGCAGGAAAAAAGATTCAAGTTGGACCTGATGATGAATATTTAAATTGCATAATGAGGGAATCTAGGCACTGTAGGCTCCTGCTATTGAAATTCAGTTGTGCTCAACCTCATAAAAGAAAAATAAGGACAGAAAAAGCTCAGTTGAAGGCATACAGGTGTAATTAAGTCACCCACTGTGCTCTTTTTGCCAAAGGAAATGTGTGTTGCAGCTTGTTTTTAGTGAAGAGGCTGCATCATTCATTGCTATTGTCTGTGGCTGGTACTCTCTTCTCTAATAAACATCATAGCTGCTTTTCTTTCCATTGCCTCATTATGACCTAGTGTAAAATTTTAAATGCTACAAATAATGGGTGATGATGCTTTCAAAGAGCATAGTTTTGAAGACAGCAACACAGAACCTTGGAGAGAATTTCAGATGTTCTATATCTAAGGAACTCTGGTAGTGTAGTGGTTACGAATCGGGCTGCTAACCTCAAGGTTGGCAGTTTGAAACTACCAACTGTTCCATGGGAGAAAGATGAGGCTTTCTGCTCCTGTAAAGATTTACAGCCTTGGAAACCTTTTTCAGGGTCACTATGAGTTGGAACCGACTCCATGGTACTTAACAACAACATATCTAAGAGCAATGGTGTGGTGGATATGAGACCATGTTCCTGGTCCCTGCTCTGCCCCAATCTGCTCTATATTTTTTGCCTTCTCAGGACCTCAGACTCCTCATCTATAACATGGAGATAATGACATAAGCCAGGAGTCTCTCACAAGGTCCCTCAAATCACGAAGGTGATTTAGAATAATCTCTATGAAGGTTCTCTTCTCCATGGCCTGGAAGGATGAAGTAGAGTAGCCAGAATAGAAAGAGCCTAAGGACTGGTGAGAGATCATGTGAGGAGGCCAGCTAGGAACCCCAGAGGAATAGTTTTAGCAGAACAGAGTGAGAAATAGGAAGAGTCCCAGGCCAAAAGTGGAAGAAAGAGAAAGAGACAGAATTTAAGAGACAGCCAGAGAAGGTTCAGAAAGTAAGGAGTAAGAGAGAAACCAATGAGATGGACTGGAGTGACCAAGAGCTGTCTGTATGGGTCAGATGTCATAAAGGCAAAAAATGAAAAAAAATTAAAAATAATCAATGAAATTGAGGCCATTGGTACCGTACTAGAACCCCTTTTCCAGGCTGACCCATCTTACTCTACTGCTGTGAAGTCTCTTCACCCAGAAATGCCTAGAGATTATTACTAGGTCCCCCTCCTCAACAGACAGCTCTTAATCAAAGACTAACCCATATAGGATCCCTTGCCTCAGGGTGGAAGAGTTTTGTGGGGCCACTCACCCTCCAGAGCTCCTCAAGGGACCAGACTGAGACTATACTGGAGGGAACTCCACATCTTTGCCCAGCTGCTTCCCTGATATAGCCTCTTCTGTCTGGATTGCCTTCCTCACTCCCTTCTAGTCTCAGATGAGAGCACTCCCTCAAGAATCCCCATTTCATCCCTAGGAGACATTGCATTGGGGCAGTCGGTCAGGTTCCACCAACGTAGCCCCCACCCCCAAAACTGAGACTCAGTGGAAATGCACACTCGGATTGGTAAACAAGAGAAATGGGGTAAAGGCAGCAATGAAGCGGTGAGCTTAGTCTCACAATATTCAGAGGTCTTCTGTGGACCCGGTTGGGGACCTGGTTGGCAAGCAGCGCGAGGAGACCCTAGGACTCATGGGCCCAGAGTCAGTGATGTGGCCACGGAGGACTCAAGTGAAGAATGGAGCTGCCGGCTGATGGGAAGAGAGGGCATGTGCACAAGAACACCCACACTTGCAGATGACACCCACGTGACAGGGACTGGATGACTGGATGATCAGAGCTCAACCAGGAGAAGAAAAAAGGGGAGGGGGAGGGGGAGAAAGAAGATTGAGCTGATCCAAGCTGATGAACTTAACCTATGCATACGAATGCAGTGACACAAAAGAGGCAACAAATCCTTACAGCAAGAAACATTCCCACCCCTTCCACACACAAAGTAGACAGAGAGGGGCAACTTGAACATCGGATACCCAAATGGGGAGGGAGGGACTACAAAGGCAAGAAGTAACTGGCTTACAAGCTTTCAAGAGGAAACCTAGAGCTATGGAGCATGGAGGAAGGCAGAATCACCAGTGAGTACTATCCAATTTGTCTAGGTGAAGCTGATGAAATGAAATATAGATGGGTTATGTACGATACTGTAGTGGATAATGGTTATCAAGATGGATTGTGAGTGCTGGAAATGCAAGGATAAATGTTTTGTAGCAAGGAAGAGAGCGACTATTTCTCCAGTCTAGGAGCGGAGGTCTCTGGGACCACCAACGGATGGTGGTGAGAGAACTGGGGATGCCTGAGATGGAGACTGAGATGATGACATGGAGGAATGAAGCGGCTAGGGACTTCAGATCCAGAGAGGGAGAGGAACTGTGGGCCGAAGACTGAAGGGGGAGGGGGGAGTGTAGAGCACGGGCTTCTAGGATATGCCCTTTGGTTGGAAGACGATGCATGGAGGGGATTGGAACCATGGCAATGTAATGATATACGATGGAATGAATATGGAACTGAGGTTCTCTCATGTAAACTATCATATAACTCACAATAAAACATTAAAAAAAAAAAGAATCCCCATTTCAGACTGCTTCTAGGTGACCTGAATAAAGAAGACCATGTTATTCTGAAAGGGTTATGGGCAGCATAAACTGAAACTTAAGTGAAAATAATTACTATTGAATTTGTACAACAACAAGAAGAAATCACTTAGACAACCTAAACCAGGATCAATTCAGGAATGACTAGCAATGACAGTTACCACCAATGGCTCCACCAAAGTCACCACTGACACCAAATGACCAGCAGACTTCAGCTCAGGGTGGACAGCTAACCAACTCATAACTGCCCTAAAATCAGATCCACTTTAGGCCACTGGCATGTTTGTGTGATCAAATATTCTGTGACATTATGATCAGATTATGGTAACACAATTACTGTGATTCAAATCTCATTTTCACTGAGGGTTAGGCTCCCAAGTCTGTTGTGAATTGGGAGGAAGAATACAGAATGAAGGGGTTGCCCAATGGAAGATACAAAATTCCCTCCCCCACTCCTTTCCCACCTCCAACATAACTAAGCAGCACAGTTCAATAATTCTCAGCCCCATAAAGTCACTGGCCAGATTTTGAGATTAACTGAGCTAATACCTTTCCATTAGCAGTTCGAAATTACCAACTGTTCCACAGGAGAAAAATGAGGCTTTCTGTTCCCATAAAGATTACAGCCTTGGAAACCTTATGCAGGTTCGCTATGAGTCTGAACAGACTCCACACCACCACCAGCCCATAACAACAGACTATGTTATTTTGCTAGACCAGTTGTTTAGCAGCAAGTAGATTTTGTACTAAGAGCTTTTTAGCATCTTATAGTTTCACAAAGTACCAGAGATAACTCACTCTTGGTTAAGATCCTTTGCCCTTGATTTTCCCAGGGGCTTCCTCTAAGAATAATGTGGTTTGTGTGCAGAATCCAAGTGGACAGAGAAAGAAAAACTTATTCCATTTTCTCAGGGTTAGAGAACCTTGGACTAGTGAATCACAGACAATGGTTTTAACATAGGAGGAGCTCTGGGAGCCTAGTAGTTACAAATCAGGCTGCTAACCTCAGGATCAGCAGTTTGAAACTAGCAGCTGTTCCATGGTAGAAAGATGAGGCTTTCTGCTCCCGTAAAGATTTACAGCCTCTGAAACCCTGTACAGGGTTGCTATGAGTCAGAACTGACTCCACAGCACATAACAACAACAAGTCTGCCTAGACCCTTTCCAAAATCCAGACAATTGAACCAGGAATGGTTCCACTGGATTTTTGCACCAGAGATAAGGAGGAGAAGAGAGGTAGAAGTTTGGTGGGGGATTGGGAAGGTCTAGTCTAAAGTTATCACAGAGTATTAACCAGTTGTTATCAAGAAACCCTGATAGTGCTGTGGGTTAGGCACTGGGCTGCTTGCTAACTAAGCGATGAGTGATTCAAATTCACCAATCACTCCAAGGGAGAAAGTTGAGGCTGTCTGTTTCCCTAAAGATTTACAGCTTCTGAAACCCTATATAGAGTCCCTGTGAGTCAGAATTCTGTCCATGGCAGTGAGATGTTAAGTCAATTCTGACTCATCATGACCCCACGCGTGTCAGAGTAGAACTGAGCCCCATAGGGTTTTCCGTGGCTGAGTTTTAGCTAGACTAGAACCACTAAACTTTCTATGAGCACCAAAACCATTTACATCACACAGTAGGGTAAAGGAACCTGGCCCAGTACAGGCTTTCGAGAAGAACTGGAGACAGCAGCAGTCAGACACTGGGACATAGCTATTTATCACATGTAGTCTCCAGGTGTCCCTTCCTCCCCAGCTAGCCCTCTATGGATCCTCATCAGCAAATTAGGCAAATGAGAAGCCCCAGCCTGTCCCTGGGCCACCACAGGTGACAAATGATCCTGATTAGGAAGGAAAGCACGGTCCATTTGTCATTTTTGACATTGAAAGGACAGAAGGTCCTATGGAGACCGGAATTCCCTTCCTACAGGAAGTGACAGGCTATTTACAAAGCCAGCACTGGGATCTTTTATAATTCAATTTACATGAAGCCTGCATGGGGGACTGGAGCAATATAATTTTAACACTTAATTACTTTGCTTCCTCATTGACAGGACAGCCACATTGATGTAATTTGTCATTTCATTAGGCAGTAAATATTGAAAATATCTAACAAACCAATGTGTGCAAGCAGAGCTCCAACCCCACAGACATTAAGTGAACTGAAGTGAAGGGATAACAGCAGCAGGGCCACCAACTAGCCTAAGCCTTGCTTCTCCCTCGCAATCAGATAAAACCACTTCCGTGTTGATGTTGCATTAGCTACCACCAGGTACACAACACACAGGTACACAATACTTGGTGATCTTGACACCAAATTGTAAGCCCCTTACTACAAAGATAGGGAGCTGTTTGTTCCCAGCAAACAGCCTCCTGGGAGCAAACAGCCTCTTCAGAAAACAGAATTGTGTTCTTATTTACCATTGATCTTCACTAGGTGAAGGACTGTAAAGTTCAGAAAAACCTCCTGTAAACCAATTCAAAAGAGGGTGACATGCAGAAGATAGGACAGAGCTGTGTGTAGTTAGCGTGGAGAGAACCTGAGAACTTTGGGGGAGGACAGAGCATAGTGGGCTTGGTGCATCCAGGGAAGCTGGGCTGACAGGACAGACAGGACTTAAGAGAGGCCGTGGTGGGAAATGTAAGGGCATTCCACACAAGGGGAACAATGAAAGAAGCCAGGTGAAGCCAGAACGTGACTCCGGGACAGTAGAAGACGGAGCCATCAGTGAGAGCAGAGGTGCTGCTGGAAGGTCAGGATGCAGACAGAAACTCCCTGCCATGAAGTCCATTCCAACTCACAGTGACCCTTAGGGTCTGAAGACCAGATGGTGGATTTGAACTGTTGACCTTGAGGTTAGCAGTCCAACACTTAACCCACTGTTCCACAAAGGCTCTTATGCAGAGAGAAAGGGGGGAAGATTATATGGCTCTTAAAATTGCAATGGGGTTAGGACTGCACTTGGCCTTTTGAACACCTCCCCGAGATTCAAAACCAAACTCACTGCCACCGAGTCATTTGACTCATAGTTATAGGACAGAGTAGAACTGTTTTCTAGTGTTTTTAAGACTGCAACTATTTACTGAAGCAAACAGTCTCATCTTTCTCCCACATAACGGCTAGTGGGTTTGAATTGCCAACCTTACAGTTAGCAGTCCAATGCCTAACCCACAGCATCACCAAGGCTCCTTCTTTCCAGATTGTCATTGTTCTTGTGTGACATCAAGTCGGTTCCGACACATAAGGACTTTGTATAAGGTTTCAGAGATCTGCTGGTGGGTTTGAACTGCCGACCTTGCAGTTAGCAGTCAAGTGCTTATACCACAGACCCACACCAGGGTTCATCTCTCCAGATTAGTTGTCTATTAAAAGTAATGTTGTTGTTGTTAAGTGCTGTAAAGTTGGTTCCAATTCATAGTGACCCTGTACAGGGTTTCCAAGAAGCAGCTGATGAGTTTGAACCACTGACCTCATGGTTCAAAATCGACCTAGATCAGGACTAGGTAATAAAAACGTACTTCCTTTTACTAAGGCAGCTCCATACATGTATGCCCTTAACAGTAATTACCCTCTTCCTCACTGTCATTAACAGTTACACTGACTGAGCACTCACTATGTGTGCTAATACTGGACTAAGAATTGCTCTAGAGTAGAACGTGAAATCTGAAAGTTTTTTGCCTGTGAACAACTCCAGCCTAGCAGAGCTTAATTTGGTCTTGTGCCTAGGATAAAGTTTTCAGATGCCAATTTTTATTAAGTAACTCATGCACCTCTGACAACTGAACTGCCAGTTTAGAAATAGTGTGTTTAAAAGTAGATTTGGGTCACTTTCCCTAGTCATCACTCAAAGGAACATTCCTAGGCACATCTCTTAATGGCCGCCTAGGAATCCTGGTGTGGTGTTGTAGGATCAGTACTGGACTTAGAACTGCAAGGTCTGCAGGGCAAACCTACCAGCTGCTCCTCGGAAACCCTATCCAGAGTTGCTAGGAGTCAGAAGTGACTCAGGGGTATACAACAGCAACAACCCTGAGAGCCTCAGACTGAAAACTACCTGCAGTAGTCCCCTCCTTGCCTTCCTTAATAAGCCCAGCATGTATAAGTGACACATGACTTCTGGCGTCAGTCATGGTTGTGCGAGGAGATTGCTGTGGTTCTTGTGCCCTAAATAAGATCACCACGTGGAGATAGAACCTTGGAAAACTCATCATGTGTCTATGATTTCCCTTACCCAGGGGGTTTATGATGTTTTGTGTTTACTCTTGTTTAAGACTTAATAAAGGGTCTTTATCATATCTGTTGTTGTTAAGTGCTGTTGAGTTGGTTCCGACTCATAGTGACTCTGTATTGGGTTTCTGAGAAGCAGCTGGTGGGTTTGAACCACCAAACTAGTGGTTCAAACCAACCTTGCAGTCCAGTGCTTACCCTACAGTGCCACATCAGGACTCTTTAAAAATAGGATCTCTTTTTACCCCTAAAACAGGTTTCACATGCATGTACACTTCCATATTTTCCCACAGACACACACACCCTGTCTTGGTTACCAAGGCTATCAGAATAAAATATCCCAAATTGGGTGACTTCTCGGAACAGTGATTTAGAGGTTGGGAGTCTCAGATCAGGGTGTCAGCTGTGTTCACTTTTTCTGAGACTCTGAAGGAGACTCTGTCTGGCACCTCTAATGGTTCCAGATGTTCCTTGTCTTACAGATATAGTATCATATGGTGTCCTACCTTAGCCTCCCTGTCTCTGTGTATCCTCTTCCTAAGAACACCAGTCATATAGAATTGGAGCCACCCAACTTCAGTGTGACCTTACGTTAGCCTAACTGATCTTCAAAGACCTTATCTCCAAACAGTCACAATCACAGATACAGGGATTAGAACTTCAATATATCTTTTGTTGTTAAGCGCCCTTGAGGTGACTAAGGACACACTTCAATCCACAACACACTCATCTTCACTACTGTCTCACAGCTGGCTGGGGGTTGTTGTTGTTAAATTCTGTTGAGTTGGTTCCAATTCAGAGACCCTGTATAAGGTTCCCAAGGAGTGGTTGATGAATTTGAACTGCTGACCTTGTGGTTATCTTACAATGTTTATCTTACAGTGCCACACCAGGACCTGTCTGAGGGTTAGTGAGGCTGAAACACCACCAAGCCTGTTCCTGCTGGGTTCCTGAAGGTTGAAGAAAGTGAAGTCCATAAACCATAAAATCTACCAATGAACACATACCTTCACTGTGGGCATATCTAGGAAGGAAAATGGAAAAACCTATAGTCAATTCTAAGCATCCTGGGAAGGGATGGAACAGGAAAAAATAAAATTACATAACATCAATGGGACACCTACTAGGTGCTTGGTATACACACGATATCTTGTTTGGTGTCCGTAACAGCCATGTGAGGTATCACCTGCCCAGGATTATTAAGCCAATAAGTAACAGAGCTGAGACTCAAACCTTGTTCTGTACTCTTTTCCTTACTGTTCCGTCTTCCTCCCTTAGGAGAACAGCAAGGCCTGCAGAGCGTTGCCACAGCTTCTCTGATTGTTCCTTTAGCCCACTGTGTAGCACGTCCTCTTCTAAACATTCAGACTCCTTGCTCCTTTTACCCCTGCACCCAACGTTGGTACATCCAAAGTTGGATATTAGTCCATTGCACTTCAGTGTGAATTTAATTACATTTATCGCAGGAGGGATTTGCATGTTAAATCTCTCTCAAATCAGAAAGAGACATTAAGGAAATCTAGGGTTAAGTGAACAGATGTAGGAAAATTATCACAGGAAGGGAGATGCTTCTAGCTCTCTCGAACTCCTACCATTACTGAATCAAGTATTCATCCTAGACATGCAGCTAACCATTTCTTCTTCTGTTTAGTTTTTTAACTTTTATTGTGAATTGAGTAAAGATTTACAGAACAGACCATCAGTTTAACATCTAACAAATCAGCAGTTAGTCATTTCTAGTCTTCATCAATCCATTGCCCATTTGTCAAGATGGGACAAGTGGTCCTGATGATCTCTTAAGCCTGCTTTTTTCTCTTTTTTTACATAAAATGCATATGTGGAACCATATAAAACATATTGTTACTTCCTTATGTTTTATATGGTTCTACATATGCAAGTTGTTTCCTTGCTTGTTTCCTACCTCCATCTGACCTCACAAAGCCCAAGTGAGCAATTTAGCAAGTACACTTCCATATTTTCTTCCAAGCCCATATAATCCTTTTGTTGTTGTTGTTGTTAAGCGCCATCAAGTTGGTTCCAACCCATGGCGACCCTGTATAGGGTTTCCGAGGAGCAGCTGGTGAGCTTAAATCACTGACCTTGCATTTCAAACCAACTTTGTGGTCCAGCGCGTTAACACACAGCACCACAGTAGGGACTTCATATCAGGCCAATAAATACATGATAGTTAGCATCCTTGAGAAATATAAATTATAAAAGTTCTAAAAAAAAAAAAGAGTACAAGAAATCCTGTCAATTCAGCTTCCTAAATACCCTTTCCATCTCTTGCCACTGTTACTGCAGCAGCTTCCTGACTAGCCCTCTTTCCTGAATGATCCAGGTCTCTTCTCTCCCCAAAGCATACATCAACCCTCCCACACATTCTCTGCGCTCCCATGAAAATTCTATCCATTCTTCAAACACCAAAGCATACTGTTTGCTTAATGTCTTTGATAACAAAACTTATTTCCAATAACCATGCTTCTCTCAGGTCACTATGGTGAATAAATGCCTACGATTTGACATGGGAAATACCAGATGCTCACTGAACACATGTTGAATTAGAAACCTATCAGTGGAAACAGAGAAACACTTGTATCTGGACAATTGAGTCAAAAGGACAAGTGGAAATAAATATGATCTGGGAATTTGAGCAACATTATTCAGTCCTCTTCATGGGCGATTCCTGCTCTTTGCAGGGATTTCTAATTTTTTTTAGGAATGTTTGGGAAAAGATATAATTTGAAATACAAATTTTAAACTACTTTAAAGATGTGGGTAGTGAAAACACTCAGTTGCTAATTGAAAGGTTTAAAGCTAGAATCTACCCAGAGGCCCTTGGAGGAATGACCTAGAGATCTATTTCTGGAAAATCAGTCACTGAAAGCCCTATAGGGCACAGTTTGACTCTAACATGCACAGCTTGCCATGAGTCAATTTGAGTTGACTCAAAGTCTATTCAGAGACATTTTTTAAAGTTATACTCATATATAATTCAGAACTTTTATTAAAAGCAATGTGCATAAGGCTGGAAGTTCTTCCATTAAAAATAAAAGAAACCTTGACATAACATCCTATTAAATAAGAGTTTGAAAACCATTGGCCTGGGTAATTTCTTTAAAGTATTAGAATTTTTTTTATTGATCCATTACCAAAAAAGCATCACAGCCATAAACACAGAAGCCAAGCAGAAATCCAATCTAATTCAGAAATACCTTCCCTCCCAAGGAGAAAAGGAAAGAATTGTTCATCATGACTGACTTCCCAGCTTCAATCCCTGCTTATAAAATTTAGACACCAGAGCAGACCAGTGCTTCAAAGAGGAACTCACAGTCCTGTATACTTGGAAACTAAAAGACTCATAAAAAAGCAACAATAACAAAAAGACTGAGACGTGATCAAAATCAGCAAGGCATTCAGACTAACAAAAAGGATTGGAGCAACAGCGTAATAAATCTTTTAGCTTTGACAGTTATGAGTCATATATGAAAAAATTTGAATTAGAACAAAATGATTACTGGGTGTCTTCCATGGAAATGAAGGTATTGCCTAATTCTGGATTTTTCTCATTCTATTAGATTTATACCTTTTATTTTATTAAAGCTAGTTTGCAACTGTGTAAAATTTAGATAAAGCTAACAATGCAAATAACTCTTGTCTATAAATATATAAATTGATCCAATTTGATAGAAGAGCAATAGATTTCTTTTCTCCCTTCCTATGCAAAATGTGATTTGGGGTATTTTTTTAAATTCATTTTTAGCATTCCTTATTTGCCTATTGTGTTTGACTCTAATTTTTCCTTTAAATGGGTTGTAACATCTTACTGGCTCCTTGGTTAACAAAAGACGTTAAAATATTTGACGTGTGTCATGGATTGAACTGTGTCCCTCCAAAATATGTGTCAGCTTGGCTGTGCTAGCATTCTCAGTGGCTTGACAAATATGAAATGATGTAATGTGGCACTTATAAGATGATCCCTCATGATGTGATAAATGAATAAGAGGATTAAGGATGGGATGCAACACCCTTCGTCCCATCACATGTAAGGGAGTTTCCAGGGGTGTAGCCTACAACACCTTTTATCTTGCCCTCAAGTCAGTTCCAGCCCATAGCAACTGTATGCACAATAGAATGAAACGCAGCCCCATCTTGCACCATCCTCACAATTGGTATTGCTGCCCCTGCGTCAATCTATCTAATTGGGAATTTTCCTCTTTTTCACTGACCCTCCACTTTTTCAAGCATGATATCTTTTTTTGTAAACTCAAATGCATTCATTCTTCTAGATCTACAGACACACTTAGTCCTGATATTTTTATTGTTTAACACTTAAAAGAGGTCTTTGCAACAGATTCACCTGATATAATATGTCTTTTGACTTTGTGACTCCTGCTTTCATGATTATTGATTGTGAATCCAAACTTTGTCTCTCATATTTTGGACATATTGTAAGGAGGGAACAGTCGCTGGAAAAGGATGTCATGCTGGGTAAGATGGAGGGTCAGAGAAAAAGAGGAAGACCCCCAATAAGATGGATCGGCCAGGTAGCATCATTGATGGCATCAAGTGTGGTAGCAGTAGTGAGGTTGGCCCAGAATCAGACATTGTTTCGTTTGGCTGTGCATGGGGTTGCTATGAGTCGGTTCTGGCTCGATGGCACCTGACAACAACAACACCACCACCTTGCTTGATGAAAGTGAAGAGGACTTAAAATACTTACTGAAGATGATCAAAGACCACAGCTTTCGGTGTAGGTTGCACTTCAATGTAAAGAAAACAAAAATCCTCACTACTGGACCAATAAACAGCATTTATAAAAATGGAGAAAAAATTGACATTGTCAAAGACTTCATTTTGCTCAGATTAACCATCAACACTCTTGGAAAGAACAATCAAGAAATTAAACAATGTAATAGCCAGAAACATCACCATAGAAAGCTTGTAAGTCCGTCTTCTGCCTATAACTGATTGGAATACCTAAAATGGGGCTACAACTTGCCAAGTGAAGGAGGCTTCCTGCCTAGCCTCT
>NW_006408649.1:7863130-7865074 GCF_000296735.1 Chrysochloris asiatica | reverse complement strand
GAATAATTGTTATCAGGACTGTTTGTGAGGGTTGGAAAAGTAAAGATAGACATTTTATAGCAAGGAGGGGAGTGTTTAACTTTTCAGCCTAGGAGTGGAGGTCCCTGGGACCATCAAGGGAGAAGAGCAGGGTTCAGGATCCTACCCAGAGAAGCAGTGAGTGATGCCTGAGATGGAGGCAGAGACGATGACATGGAGAGATGGAGCTGTTGGGGACTTTAGACACAGAGAGGGAAAGGAGCTGTGTGCTGACAACCGGGGGGAGGCTTGTAGCGTATACCCTTTGGTTGGTTGATGATGCATGGAGGGGATTGTAACCATGGCAATGAAATGATATACGATATGATGAATGTAAAACTAATGTTCTCCCATATAAACTATCATATAATTCACAATAAAGCATTAAAAAACAAAAAGAAATTAAACAATGCATTGCATTGGGCAAAATTCTTTAAAGTGTTCAAGAGTAAAGATATAAGTTTGAGGACTAAAGTGTGCCTGACCCAAGCTATAGTATTTTCAATAACCTCATATGCATGTGAAAGTTAGATAATGAATAAGAAAGACAGTAGAATTGATGCATTTGAGTTATGGTGTTGGAGGAGAATATTAAAAATACCATGGACTGCCAAAAGAACAAGCCAATCTATGTAGGAAGAAGTACAGCCAGAATGCTCCTTGGAAGCCAGGATGGCCAGACTTTGTTTTTCATACTTGAGACATATTGTTAGGAGGGACCAGTCCTGGGAAAGGATATCATGTTTGGTAAAGTGGGGGGGTCAAAGAAAAAGAGGAAGACTCCCAACTAAATGGATTGGCCAAGTGGCAGTAGTAATGGGGTCAAACGTATCAACAATCATGAGGGTGACACAGGACTAGACAGCATTTAAATCAGTTGTGTATAGGGTTGCTATACGTGGGTATCAACTAAATGGTACGTAACAACAACAACAGTCCTCTAGTCAATGAGTAATTTTCCCTCCCCTCCCCAACCACCATAGATTGTTTCTCTTATCAAGAAAAACTTTTCTTAACTTTGTACAACATTGGTCTCATACAACACTTGTTCTTCTGTGATTCACTAATTTCACTCAGTATAATGTCCATGTTTGGAGGTGTTTCGCAGATTCATTGTTATTATTCAGTATTGCATACTACTTCTTGTAGGTATGTACCAAAGTTTGTTTAACCATTCTCCTATTGATGGTTCTTTAGGTTGTCTCAATCCTTTTTTTCTTATTATTTTAATCAATAAACCCTTTTTTTTTTAACTTTTTAAAATATTGATTTTATACAATGTTTGTCCTCCTATAATTGGCTAATTTCACTTAGCACAGCATCTTACAAGTTCAACCATGTTGTGAGGTGTTTCACATATTAATCATTATTCTTCAATGCTTTATAGTATTCCATTGTGTGTATGCACCAAACTTTGTTTAGCCATTCTTTTGTTAATGGGCATTAGGTTATCTCCATCCTGGCTTCCAAGGAGCACTCTGGCTACACTTCTTCCAACACAGATTGGTTTGTTATTTTGGCAATCCATGGTACTTTTAATATTCTCCTCCAACACCATAACTCAAATGCATCAATCCTTCTACAGTCTTCCTTATTCACTGTCCAACTTTCACATGCATATGAGGTTATTGAAAATACCATGGTTTGGGCCAGGAGCACCTTAGTCCTCAAACTGTCATCTTTGACCTTGAATACTTTAAAGAGGTCTTGTACAGCAGATTTACCTAATGCAATACATCATTTGATTTCTTGACTGCTGCTTCCATGAGTGTTGATGATTGAGCCAAGCAAAATGAAGTCTTTGACAACGTTAAACTTTTTCTCCATTTATATGGATGTTATTTATTGGCCCAATAGTGAGGATTTTTGTTTTCTTTACACTGAGGTGCAACCCATACTGAAGGTTATGGTCTTTGATTTTCATCA
>NW_006408649.1:7855128-7861250 GCF_000296735.1 Chrysochloris asiatica | reverse complement strand
TTTCTTTCTCAGAGACATTTTCTAGCTCTTTATTTTGGTCATTTGAACCATTCTCTTTTGTTTCTGCCTATGTGCTAAAATTGTCTGTTGTCTCCAGGATAACAAATGTTGTCATATTTAACTGATGATTGTATATTGGTGTGTTCTCAGGCTCTCACCAACTGTCTCCTTTCCTGTTTGTGTGTGAATATGCTCTGGCATGCCACCTTCTGTTGCCAAAGCTGCTCCCAAGATAACTGCCACATCTAGCCAGCCATTCACCAGTCTGTCTCCATTCTCACTGTCCTTGCTTAGCTTCTCCTCCCAGCATGCACTCAGTCCACGTCTCTAACATTTCCTCTGTAATTTAGGGTTCCGTTATTTTCATCTGTGTCTATTTCATTTGGCTGCTTGTACCTTAGTCGTAGAGTGTCTGTGTAGTGGGTCTGCCTAGTTCCACCATCTTACAAGAAGTCCCTCCTCATTGAATTCTTACAGAAACACTAAGAAGCACATTTATTTTATTTTTAACTGATAAGGAAACCAGCTCAGAAAGTTTATAAAGTAACTGTCTAAGCTCTGGAAGCTATTAAGTGAGAAATTGAAACACAGTTCTTATAGAATTGTAAAGTCAGGGTTCTTCAATACCACCTATCACTGTTATCACTTCAAAATTCCCTATCATCTTCACTTGTCTTTCTCTGTCCCTGTCAGTCTTTGAAAAAACAGAAAATTTTTTACAAAAGCATTTTATGTGTTAGCATCCAAAATAAAATGAAAATATTATTTACTCATAATTCACAAGTCGTTTCCTGGGACTCTCAAGATAACATTTTGTGGATGGGAAAAGTGCAAGTGGGTTTGGCACTAAATTACCCTTCCACCTGACTCAAATCTTTATTTGTCAGTAACTGTGACAAGAGACAATTTTCTGTACCTATATTCAGTGCATGCCAAGTCAACATTGCCTCGAATTTGCTGCTTACATTTGCCTCGGTCTTTCCATGCTCTATGTCTACATTTTCCACACTGATGAATGTTACTGGACTCTTGAATCATTTTTGATGAGTGCTTACTCTAATGTCTAAATTGGATCTTTTTTTAATCCCTAAAAATTAATCCACCATATCCAAGACCCATCACGTCATTCCTAGGCAAAGCACATAGTCTAAATTTGTCAACTGCAAATTGAGTTGATTTTCTCAAGACCCTTTTCAAAAATCACTAATGGCATTGTGAAATGTTAGCATTAATTTCAGTTTGCCTGCTTAAAATCCAGAACTTGGTATGAGAGACAGTCCTCAATGTTTAAAAAAAAAAAGGTACAAATATCAAAATGAATTGACTTTTTCAATGCAACTCTCATAAAATGTACAATGAACAGAGAAACACTTTGTTATTGCCAAACCCCAAAGATTCCTCTCTCATTGGTTTCTTCTTCCATTTCTCTATAGGAATTTATGGAATCCACATTCTTAAAAACTTATTTTATTGCATAATGGGCCACAAAGATGGATTCATTAACTATCAATGATTTGAATAATTTTCTGCCCTATTTTTTTTTAATCTCTTCTCTGTTACTTCTCACTTCCTGGTTGGCACAAATGGTTTGTGTTTATCTACCAATCTAAAGGTTGATAGTTCAAACCTACCCAGTGCACTGTGGAAGAAAGATTGGGCAAACTGCTTCCATAAAGATTACTGCCAAGAAAACCCTATGGAGCAGCTTTACTCAACAACATGGGAAGTTGCCATGAGTCAGAACCAATTCAATGGCAAAGGATTTGGGTTTTGGTTGTCACCTGTCCTGTTCTTTGAGTCATTATAACTTACCTTAGTAAACTCATTTGACTTCTGTCACCACTACTCTATCACTATTTTTTCCCAAAAGCTATCTAGGAATAGAAGACAATCACAAATTCAAAATTTTCAGTAATATTTCTTTTTTTAAAAAAACTTTGTATTGTGAATTGAGTGAAGGTTTACAGAGCAGATCATCAGTTTTACATTTAACAAATCCTATATTTTGCTTCATTACATTGTTGCAACCCCTTCCATGTACCAACAGTTAACAATATTTACTTATTTTACTATATCTGTTGCATCCCTTGCTGTGTCTCCCGCTACTTTCATCTTTCCTCTGCTAACCTCCCTCTTGCTGTAGATCGCCTGCCCTGTCATTCATGTTAACATGTGTCTACCCTCTAGCCCATGAATAATTTGCCCTTCCCCTTTCTCACATAACCACCATAGATTGTTTTTTCCATCAAAAAATCAGTAATGTCTCTTTCAGATCTGTAGACATGTAAGGGAGTCCCATGATAAATTTATCATCCCCAGGACAACATAACAACTACTATCAGAGAAAATAATCCAACTCACCACTGCATTCTTTGGGGCTATAGGCACATAAAAGAGTCAACTGCTCTGCGTCAGTCAGCATAGAATCACTGGTACAGGAGCACTGGAAATGTTGGGGCTAAGAACATGCTGTTTTCTGAGGGGAGCAAGATAAAATTTAAAGGCTTAATAAAAATGAATTGTAAAGCACATTTCCCCAACATAACTACAGTGTGAATGAACATTTTTACTTACAAAAATATTGCAAAATTATACCTATAACTAAAAAATTCTACAGATTCATTTATATTTTCATGGCAGAAATTATCCAGAAGACAAAATTTAACTATGCTTCTCTTTCTTTCTCCCTTAAACCACTGGTTGTCTGTACACCTATTCCTCATTTATCGACTATCTCATTATTCAACATGTCACAATAGTAAAACATCTCCTGCCTTATTATTTTGTGCATGGATGACATACATGTGGCAGTAAGAATATTGAAACAAAAATAACACTGGCTGTGAAGATTAAGCTTATGTGTCAACTTGGCTGAGTCATTATTCTTGGTGGTTTGTCCATTATACAGTGATGAAATTTGGTAGTTATATAATGATGTAGTCCTCCTCCATTTTATGATCTGATGTGGTCATCATCCATTTTCGCATAATGCCAATGTTTCATAGTCACCTGGTCTTTGGAAACTAACCATGTTGATAACTGAGGGGTGGGTGTAGTTTGGGCTCAGATAAAATGAAATAAGCAATACTGCAAGTGCCAACCACTTCAATGTTGCCATGTCCTTGTTTGACTGGTGAAAATTCTGCCTTATGACAGTTGCCATTCAGTCAATTCCAACTCTTAGAGACCCCATGTGTATGAGTGCAACTGTGCTCCATACGGTTTTCAACAGCTGACTTTCCAGAAGTAGGTCACTGGGTATATCTTCTAGGTACCTCTGGGTGGAGTTGAATTGCTGTGGACACTTAATCATTGTTGCCAGGGACCCTAAATTCTTAAAATATCTTTTGTCAGTCTTCTTGACTTGAATTTCATTGTTAGACTATAGAAAGTTCTATACTACTGATGTGTTTTGTTTTGTACATATTTGTTTTGTGCCCTACCCATGCACTGCCATTGAGTTTACTCCAACTCATAACAGCCCTATGCAGCACAGCAGAATGACTTTCTAGGGGTTCCAGGTTGTAAATCTTAGCAGAAGTAAACTGTCTCATCTTTGTCCTGAGGAGTTCTTGTTGTTGTTGTTGTTATGTGCCATCGAGTTGGTTCCGACCCATAGCGATCCTGTACAGGGTTTCTGAGGCTGTAAATCTTTAAGGGAGCAGAAAGCCTCATCTTTCTCCTGCAGAGCGGCTGGTAGTTTCGAACTGCTGACTTTGGGGTTCACAGCCCGATTCGTAACCACTACACTACCAGAGCTCTAGTAGGATAGAATTGCTGCCTTGCTTTGTGCCCTTACATAGTTAATTTTTATAAATGTTTCATAGTATATATCAAAATGCAAGTTTCCTAACTGTTAGGCACAGGCTTCGTCAGCTTATTAGATCAAGCCTACTAGTGTGTTGAACAACTCTTCTAACATTGTTTTTCTGTTTAAATGACCAATTTAAAGAGATGCTATGAGATTTAAAGAGAGATTAAAATCTTTCCTTGATTAGAAATTTGTCAACTACCTGAAAAGACTGTAAAATTTTGCTTTATGTATTTTGAAGCTATGTCTTAAGTATATACAAGTTCTGGATTTTTAACCTCTTTCTTTTACCATATTTAATGACTCCTTTAATCGTTAATGCTTTAACTCAAATTTGTTTTGTGTGATACTAATAAACTAACAGCTTCTTTTTGTCTACCCCCTGAACATTTTAGTTCTCTGCTGTATATTTTTCAATTTTTTTTACATTTCTACCTTATTATGCTTTGAATGTAACATCACAAAACTGGACTGTATTTTCCTGCAATCTGAGAGATTCTGAGTTAGCTAGAAATTCTAATCTGTTTGCATTTATTTCAATTATGAATCTATTTGGATTTAGGTTTATTTTGTGTTTCCTGTTAATACGGTTTTTCCGTTTCTCTGCTTCTTTTTTTCCTCCCTATCTTATAGCAGTTTGAAAGAGTTTTAGTCTCATTTTTTCCCCTGCCATTTTGGAGGATTTTACCTTAGAAATAAATACAGAGAGATACTCAGGTTTGACACATATTAACTCTTGTAGGGTATTGCAAGGTTGTCATGCAAAACACACAGGAACTCACAGTATTCATTTCGTACTAAAGAATCAAAATTAATAATTACAATTACAATGTTAGTTCATGTCTATATCATTAGACTCCAGGCTTTTACCTTCAATGAAGGGTCTCAGGAGGAAGGGCTTGATTGCAGCTGGAACTTAGCAGAGGTCCTTTGTAGCTAAGGTCCAAGGTCAGTGGGAGCAGACAGAATCTCAGTTCCATCTCTGCCTTCTTTAGATGACTGAGAAGAGATTTCAGGTTTATATGTGAATTTGTCATTACAGTTCCACACAACAAGGGGCAGTGATATATCATAATCTAGTATGCTGTGTCTTTTAGCCAGGGTTAGAGAAAAGCTAATTAATGCATCTTTTCTTCAAGGTTAGAGATTAGAGAGGTTGCTTAGATTTATGCTACATTTTCTTGTATGCCAACATGCTGGGTCAAAGTGAACTTAAAGGTTGTTTATGTTGTTTACATGTTTCACATGCTTCTAGGTTTCTATGTCTAAGTTCAGAAATTTTCTAAATAACTTTCTTAAGACTTACAGTGCAAAAGAGGAAGATCCTCAGCAAGGAAGACTGACAACAGTGGCAACAACAATGGGCTCAAACGTCACAACCATTGTGAGAATGGAGCAGGACCCAGCAGTGTTTTATTGTGTCAGATATACAGTTGCAATTAGTCAGAAATGATTCAACGGCACCTAACAATAAGAACATAGAGTTAATGTCAGAGAGTCTCACAAAGGTAGATCTATTTCTATTTTTAAGCTCATGGGTTCAAAAAGTTTGTGGAAAAATTCTATCCTCTTTCAGTTCCATCTTTTGAAGACTTTTGTAAGCCCCTTGTAGATATGAAAACATAATAATGTCATATAACTTTAAAAAGATTTGACATCATTATAGAAACATACAGAACACATTTTAAAAGAGAATTGAGATCCATCGCAAGGGAACGATATACGACGGGATCAATGTGAAGCTGATGTCCTCCTATGTAAACTATCACATAATTCACAATAAAAATTTAAAAAATGAGTTGAGATGAAAGTTATGAGATTGTATTTTTAGGTGGGCTCCAGCATTTGGACAGGATGGGGTTGGGGATTATTCCATCGAGGTTTGAATGCAGTAACAAAAGCAGCTGAGAACATAGTTTCTACATCATTAAATCCAATCCTACTATTTCAAAATAAGTTGTTTTACTTTTCACCAAGATAAATTTAAAGTCAACTTCAGGGCAATTTTCATGTCAGTGCCATCCCCCAAATTATGGAAGGAGTTGCCAAAAATAGACTTAGGCATTAGATTCTTCTCTATATGGACAGTTTAAATAACATCTTACTCCTTGTGAGGCTCTGGAGTAGTGAGCTGACCACATTTGTTTTGGGTTTACTTATTTATTTTATTTTGTGTGAGGAAAGATGTTTGTTGTACATTGTACCAAAATCTTTAAAAGTGAAACCATCCTCTTGCTGATAACTGAACAGCCAAGGCAGCATGCAGCTGACTACGACAAGGAGAAAGTAGAAATATTTATCTTGAATAACA
>NW_006408649.1:7841839-7851600 GCF_000296735.1 Chrysochloris asiatica | reverse complement strand
ACATTCAATGTTTCATTACATTGATTATAATCCCCTCCATGTACCATCAGTTAACCATATTTCTCTCTATCCATTTTAGCTTTTTAAAAAACAAACAAACAAACAAAATATATAATAATTTATATCTCCAAAGGGCACATTCTACTCTGTGTACAGAGGGGACAGCATTGATACTTGATGTGAAGACTCCTTCCCTCTATGTTGGTATTTAAAGTTACTACCTCCATGAGTATAGGTCAAGTTCATCAAATTGTAGCAAGTTACAATTGTTTATCAAAAATTGTTTTGTTCTTTTTCTTTTTTTCAATCTTCCTCTAGTCAAGTTATGATTACCTAGCCATTGAGGCTAGGTCAAATTCACTATACTTTTCAATTCACTATACTTATTCTGAGCACATGATCTGAGAAGTTGGACTCTATAAAGAAGAATATAGCTTCAGGATTGGAGGAAAACTTGTTTAACAACCTTCTAAACGGACTTCTGGTGTGGCATTATGGATCAGCACTAGACTGAGAATCATAAGATTGGCAGTTCAAATCCACCTTGTAAATCCTACACAAGGTCATTATGAATCAGAACCAACTGGACACTACTTAACAAAAACAACATATGCAGATAATACAACCTTGCTTGTTGGAAGCAAAGAAGACTTGAAACACTTGCTGATTAAGATCAAAGATCTTCAGTATGGATTGCACCTCAATGTAAAGAAAACAAAAATTCTCACAAGTAATCCAATAAAAAATACCATGATTAAATAAAGAAAAGATTGAAGATGTCAATGGCTTCATTTTGCATGGATCAACGCTCATATAAGCAGCAGTCAAGAAATCAAACAAGGTATTGCATTAGGCAAATCTACTGCAAAAGACCTCTTTGATATGTTAAAAACAAAGATGTTACTTTGAGGGCTAAAGTAAGCCTGACCCAAGCCATGGTATTTTCAGTTACCTCATATGAAACATGAACAATGAATAAGGAAGACTGTTGAAGAATTGATACATTTGATCATGACTTTGATGAAGAATATGGAAAGTACCATGGACTGCCAGAAGAACAAATTAATCTGTACTGAAAGAAATACAACAAGAATGTTCTTTAGAAGGGATGGTGAGATTTTGTCTGTAGTTTTGGACATGTGGTCAGGAAGGACCAATCCCTACAGAAAGACATCATGCTTGGTAAAGTGGAGGGTCAGCAAAAAATGAGGAAGACCCTCAAAGAAATGGATTGGTCCAGTGGCAGCAACAATGCACTCAAATATAACAATGGTTGTGAGGATGGTACAAAATCAGACAGTGTTTCATTCTGTTGTGCATCTAAGAACAGTACAGGCTTGGAGGCACCTAACAACAACTAACAGCATGCATTTAAGAGCAAGCAAAAGGAAACTCAGTGAAAGTAGTTTTTGTTTGTTTGTTTTTAAATGAAAACATTTCACTACCTCACATAACAAGAGGTTCGAGTTAGAAGGTCTGAGGGTTAGTTCTGAGCTCAAAGTTCCAGGATTTGTATCTTTCTACTCTGGTCACGTAGTGGTTATGAATTGGGCCGCTAACCTCAGGGTCAGCAGTTCAAAACTACCAGCTGTTCCGTGAAAGAAAGACTAGGCTTTCTGCTCCCGAAAGATTTACAGCCTCGGAAACCCTGTACAGGTTTCTATAAGTCGGAACCAACAAGTTCTATAAGTCCACGGCACACAACAACAACTCTGCTACCATCAACATACTGACTTGATCCTTCAGCCTATTATCTCCTGGTCCCAATATGGCGCCTGCTTTCCTAGGCACCACTTGTATATGTAACAATATTCACTTAAAGAAGGAGCATTTCCTCCAGTACAACTCTTAACTAGGAAGGAAAATTGATCCTAGTAGCCAAGTCAACTTCCCTCAGGTCTCATGAGGTATGTGGGACCCATGCCCCAGCCCTAATCACAAAGAATATTAAGAGCATGAGTATCTAAAGTGCTTGGCCTCTCAGGGAGGAAGTGGGTTAATCTGGCCACAAAGATGGCTGGATGGTGGTCAATCCCAATACATTCCAGGTATACTACGGCCTATAAAAGATGTTGAAGCATGACCTAAATATATGATTTTTATTGTGTGGCAAAGATAGAATTAATTCCCTGAGATTCTACTAACCTTTGTGAAGTTGTAAGTGTGAGCAGTTGCGTAAACTGAGATGGGATAAATCAGTTTAGCCAACCATATACTTCAATACTACACTTATTCTATTGTTCCATAATTACCTTGTTACATTTTTCTCTCACACATTACATTGAACCCCTCAATGGCAGGGATGGTGCCTAATCAATTTTGATTCTCTATAGCTTAACTTGTACCTGGTCCAGAGTTATTACTGTTAAGTGCCATAGAGTCAGTTCTGACATATAGTGATCCTGTATAGGGTTTCTGAGGCTTATAAATTTTTGCCAGAGCAGAAAGCCTCATCTTTCTCCTAAGGAGTGACTGGTGAGCTCGAACCACCAACTTTATGGTTCACAGTCCAGTGCTTATCCTACAAAGCCACAGCGCTCCCTGGTTCAGAGTACAGACCCTCAAAAGTCCCTTATGACAAGACTGGGCACATAGAGTTGTTCAGATTTTATAACTATGGGAGCAAGAGACCACCTCCGGCAAATTTTCATGCCCCTACCAGACCTACTGAATCTAGAATTCTGTTATGGGACTCAGCAGTGTATGTTTTCAGAAGCCCTCCTCAAGATTCTAACACATAGGAGAGGATTACTCAGTAAGTAAGGTAAGCATGGGATTACTTGTGTTTACTTACAAATCTTTAGTGAATAGTTTCATATGTTTTTCACCACATCATGCTTACCTTGCTTGCTGGGTACTCGGTTCCTGTTAGAGAGTGTAAATTTGAAATAAGTCTTGATTCTGTAGGAAGGTGCTGTGGGGTTGAGAGAGAAACAGATGGCAGCTATACTAAAGACAGAATCTTAGATGTAGTAAAAAATATATATAAAATTGTTCACTACAGATTAATAAGTAAACACAAATAAGCTCATGTTTACCTTGCTTATTGAGTACTCCAGCTCTGCTGACACACTAAAGTTTGAGAACCACTGAGCTAAGTCCTCACTTCTCAAAGTGTGATCCCCAGACCAGCAAGAAATGCAGGATCTCAGGCCCCAGCCCAGATCTACTGAATCAGAATCTGCATTTTCACAAAATCTCCAAGTGATTCCAATGGACATTAAAGTTTGGTCTTTACTAATGCTGGCCTCAAAGACAATCCTACTTAATTGAATGTATATTGTCATATTATCTCAAGTCATACTTGTGTGAAAGGTACAAAAACAGAGAGAGAAGAAAATTGCCTTCACAGATAACATAAGTTACTGTCCTCCTCAGTGAAAGCAGTTCTCAAATGAATTGCTTTCACAGCTGCTATACAGATTAATGGTTTGTTAAAGCTAACATGTATTGATCACTTGATGCCAGGCCCTGTGCTGGGACTGTATCTACTTAATCTTCATAAAAACCCTCTGAGCTGGTCACTGTTATTATCCTGGATTCCCAGATGGTTAAAAGTCATGAACAAACACTGAACACTTACTGGGTCTAATGGCACACTTAGCAATGGAGGAGCCAGGGGAAAAGACAATTCAATTATATTAACTTCATAATTGAAATATATTGGTGGGGGGGAGGGAACACACACACACACAGCACACCATTAATTGGAATTTACCAATTGTAGGCATTGACTGCACTCTGTGGCCAGAACATAATTAGGACATATATGTATCCATTAATTCCAGAGAGGTCCAAAGTGCATTTTCCTTACTGTCATCACTAAGAAATCTTATTTCCTAAACCACTAGGTTAACATTTACAAGTGTAATTCCTGCAGGTCTCCGCAAACCACCTCCTCCGTCCAAGTGCTGGGCAATCTTGACCCAAACAATCTAGAAACAATAAACTACTCTCTAGCAGAGTTGGTATTAAATTGGTTTATGGATTTTATACCTTTCTGGTTACTGATTCAACAAATTGTAATTGCTAAGTGGCAAGGACCCACACAATTCTAAATTCCTAGAAGATATTCACTGCATTCCTATCCCTTCATTAACTCAACGAAGGGAGGGTGTACAATGATTTTCAGCCTGGATGAGTGCACTTAGGAAACCTCAGAGTGCCCCACTACCTAAATTCATGCAGAAGAAAATCTTCATTGAGAAAAGACTGTGCCCTCTGTGTCCTTGCCCAGTCACTTAATCACAATGCTCCTCAACATCCTCATTTGTAAAAGGCATCTGATAACACCATACAAACTGGTTGGCAACACGAATTGAGACAATGCATAGAAAGCACCTCATCCATGCCCAGCCATCAAGACTAAAGTACCAGGTATCAGCGCCAGTCACCTGACAGCACTGCTCAAGGCTTATTGACATCAGTAAGTCCAGACTTACTGATGAGGGAGGTCAGCAGTCCTCAGACTCAAAGCCTATCACAGTCACCTGGAGGGAATCTCAGACTACAGATTGCTGGGTCCCTTCCCCAGATATGACTGCCAGATTTAGCAAATAAAAATACAGGACACCTTCATTCAATTTGAAAATCAGACAAACAAGGAACATATTTTTTATATGTATAATATAAAAGTATAATAAAGTACTAAAATTTACATTTCACATGGATAACGTTCATTGTCTCTCTGAAATTCTATATTCTATCTTGCAACTCTCCCACCAGGGATTCTAGAAGAGAGCCGGGGTGGGGTCCGAAAGTTTGCATTTCTAGTAAGTTCTTAAGAGACAATGGTGCTGATTGGAGAACCACAGGCTGGGAACCACTGAGGAAGATAATATTATCAGCCCCATTTTTAAGGCAAGTAAAACTGGGCCCAAAGAGATTAGGTAATGGATCTAAGATCAAAAAGCTATTAAGTGGCAGAGCTATGATGGGAACCCAGATGGCCTGGCTCCCAAGTCTGCACATTAGCCCTTATACCACATCACATGGATATAACAACCTCCTCTGACAACTGTCTCTTTACTCTCTTGCCCCTTATGCTGAATAATAAACCCCAGAACCTGTAAATATGCTACCATCCATGGAAAATGTGACTATATTAAGGATCTTGAGATGGGAAGATAACCCTAGATTATCCAGGTAGGTCTAAAGTAACCATGTTGTTGTTGTTAAGTGCCGTCACATCAGTTCCAACTCATAGCGATGTAGGAGACCGCAATCACTGAGGTGTTGAGGCCCTGTGTCATGGACGAAAATCCTACACAATGGCCCCACTCAGGATGGCTAGCCAGGGACCCTGAGGGCCAAAGGAAGTGATCTCCAGACGTCCTGAGTTCTTTGGCTTTTACGAACTCACTGTTGGGCTAGCTCTGTATAATTTTATTTGGTCCTATTATTCATTCTATGCTTCGAACTCCAGTAATTGTAGCTTCTGAGAAAATGGTTTCTTATGTGCCTCTCTTAATGTCTCCACTGTGTTGGCAGTGCGTAAGGTTCTGGGAACAAATCTCTCTGAGGAACAAACTCTGGCCACCTGGCAAGCATGGCAAAACTGTTCTTTATCAAGTTATTCAGTTATGTTTGATATTAACTTATTACATGAGCCCTTCATACCCATGGGCAAATATTAAAACAAAAACCCCTCCTAAAGCCGAGGCTGTAAAAAGTTCCAAAGGCAAGTTTGCTGGGCAGCTCTGGAGACAGTCTGCCCAAGGAATTCACTCAAAGTAGATAGGCAAATTCCAGGGTATTGTTCAAGGAACAATAGTGAGAGCCTTCTCAAATTGTCCCCAGGTGCAAACCATTAACCTAGGCATCCTCCTTCCTCCTGCAAGCCTAGGCCAGGTAGCTGAAACAGCTGGACTCCTTCCAGACCTTTTGAATCCTTTTCACCTTTTCCCATTTGAGATTAAGAGCTATGGGTATGTTAATTAGCCTGGAGAAACCTCGAGCTGCTGCCTTGGGATTCGAACCTAAAAAGTAATTTATAACAATTTGCTTGAATTTCTAGAAAATTAAGGATGTTAGATTATCAAGGCAATTTGTGATGTATGTTTTAGAATTTGCTCCTATAAATCATTGTGTCCTGTTTTGAACGATTAATCACATTTCACTTCTGTACCCTGTCTTAATAATCCCCTTCTTCCTTTGTGTAAAGTCCCTCCCTGAAATAAAAAGGGGGTGCAGACGGAACCCTGTGTGTATTACTGCCTGCAGGGGCCACGATGCCTGTAGTGCAGGGTTTGCCCACCAGTTTTGCATCCACTCTAGTTTCGGAGTGTCTCTTTGTCTCTCTCGTTGTGTCTTTGTGTGTACTCTTTTTCTGTCTCTGTCACCGCCAGATTTCCCTACTTCGTGAACCGAACTCCCCTGTCAAGGCCGGTCCTCAACATAGCGATTTCAAGGAGCAGTTATTGGGTTTGAACTGCAGACCTTGTGGTCCGCAATCCAGTGTTGATCCTATAGCACCACTCCAGGAGTCCAAAAAGGTCTTTATAAGAGGCAAAGGGAGATTTTACTACAGTAGAGGATGAGGTCATGTGACCACAGAGTCAGACACTGGAGGGATGTGCCAGAATCCAAGAAATGTTGACAGTCCCAAGAAGTAGAGGAGGCAAGGAATGGAGTCTTTCCCTAGAATTTTCAAAAGAAACCAGCCCTGCTAAGAACTTGATTTTATCCCATTAAGACTTATTTGGGCTTCTGACCTCCAGAACTATAAAAGAATAAATTTGTATTATTTCTAAGCCACTTAATTTGTGGTTGATTTGTTCCAGCAGCAACAGGAAACCAATATACTCTATGTCTATTCTCCACACAAAGCCACATGATCTTTTTGAAACATAAATTGAATTGTATCACTCATTTGTTCAAAACCCTGCAATACTCCCTTAGAGTAAAATCCATGTTTTGACTGTGGCCTGAATCTCTATATGACTTGAATCTGGCTTCCTCCTGATCTCATCTCCTAACCAACTCTTCTCTAGGCCTTCTTGCTTATCTTTCATCCTGCCTTGGGACCTTTACACTCATTCACTCAGCATGGAACACCCATTGCTCATCGCGCCATTCAGGTCTTCTGGGAAGCCACATCATCAGAGTCTTCCTCAAACACTCTATGTACAACTGCATCTTGCTTCATCACTTTCCATTCCTTCATCTGGCTTATATCTCTTTGTAGCACTGATCACCAAATGACATTTTATGTATACTGTGCACAGGAGTCCTGGTGTGGTGCTGTGGGCTAATGTGTCCGACTACAAAGTCATTTGAACTGCAAGGTTGGTCATTCAAGCTCAACAATTGTTCCTTGGAAACCCTATATAGGATCGCTGTGGGTTGGAATCGACTCCATGGCACTTAACAACAACAACAATACACATTTGTTTGAAGTCCTGGTATAGCACTGAAGGATAAGCAATGAACCACAATGGCAGTTTGAACTGGCAAAGTTAGAGGTTCAAACCCACTAGCTGCTCCTCAAATGAGTTGGAACCAATTTGAGGGTACTTTACAAGTACAGGATGCACATTTGTTTGTCACATTTGGCCCCACCCTTTAAAAGGTAAGCTCCAAGAAAGCAACTCATTTATTTTACTCGTTTACCTACAACAGTGCCTAACATAAAGTAGATCCTCAAAAATGTTAATTAAACAAATGAATAAGGTATGTTGTATGTCCATCCCATCATCTCCCAAACCACTGGTGCCAATGAATGATGCCTCCCTATTATAGAGATGAAGTCAGAAATAGTTGTGAAAAAATCACCATCCTAAGTAGTTGCCAGAAATGTCTGAAAAAAAATACTAATTATCATGTTAACTAGACACTGAGAAATAAACACAAAATTGAAATATCTAGTGGCATACAGAGTACATCCCAGTCCCACTTAGAAAAACATCTTAATATGCTGCTCTTTCTCAGAACCTAATGCGTTAACACACATGGGTTGTTCCCTAGCAGCAACTGCACATTGGAGCAGAGGCCTGGAATTAAAATGTCTCTGCTTTTCTTTAGCCAAATGTAGTTCTAATTATAGCATTCAGACTGACACGCATATTTATTTGCTTATCTCTAGGCTTGACTTGTAATTAAGAGTTAGTGTGTTCTACCTTGGGAAGTGGGTGACAAATTATTACAATGTGTTCTGGGGTTGCATATGACTAGAGCAGGGTGGTAAGGGAGCCTTGAGGTATTATCCATTTCTATAATTATGCCCTCTTATTACACTTAAAAGGAGCTCTGGTAGCGTAGTGGTTACGAATTGGGCTGCTAATCACTCGGTCAGCAGTTTGAAACTACCAGCTGTTCCACAGGAGAAAGATGAAGCTTTCTGCTCCTGTAAAGATTTACAGCCTCAGAAACCCTGTATAGGGTCGCTATGAGTCAGAACCAATTCCATGGCACATAACAACATTACACTTAATGTATGTGACTGGGACCATGCTTGTTCACAGAGAATGCAGCCTGTTAGTATAGATTCCATGGGAAAAACAAACAGGATTCTCTATGGAAGCATACAGCATCCTGAAAGCACAAAAGGGCAGAAGATAGGAGCCCCCTTTCTGGTCCTCATCCTGCCCTAATGGGCTGGTGTCCCCAAGGAAGCCATTTAGCCCTGAGGGGCTCATGACACCGTCTTTGTGAGCCTTCGTGTGTCCTTCCATTTGGCAAATACCAAGTGCTCAATAAGCATTTGCCAAACGAATGAAGTATGTGAATAAGCAAATTAATTGGTGAACAACAATCACCCCCCTTCTAAATTTTCATTTCTGACAGCGTATCTCTTCCACTGCTGCACAATAGTGATACTCCTGTTAGAAAAGCACAAGATTGTCTAAGATCATGCTGAGGGATCTTAAGCCAATCACTAAATTTCCTTGAGCCTCAGTTTGCCTACCTGTCAAATACTCATGTTGTTAGTGCCATCATTGGTTCCAAATCATAGTGACCCTGTATAGGGATTCCAAGTAGCAGATGGTGGGTTTGAACTGTCAACCTTGCAGTTCAAACTGACCTTGTGTTCAAGTGCATTATCCTGCAGTGCCACACCAGGACTCCAAATACTATGTAATAATATTTGTTTCACATGGCTGTTATGAAACTTAAATGAGGTAATGTGTGCTAAGCAGCCTGAGTAACTTAAGTCAGTTAAGTGCTAAACTACAGTTCAAAAGGTGGGTGATTTGAATTCACCCAGAGGTAGTGCTTACAAATTGGGCTGCTAACCTCAAGGTCAGTAGTTTGAAACTACCAGCTGTTCCGCGGGAGACAGATGAGGCTTTCTGCTCCCATAAAGATTTAGAGCCTCAAAAACCCTGTATAGGGTCACTATGAGTCAGAACTGACTCCACGGCACATGACAACAACAACAACCTTAGGACAAAAATTTATTGATCTTGCTTCTCCAAGATCACAGTCTTGAAAATCCTATAGAGCACAATTCTGTTTTGATATAAATGGGGTCACACAGTGAGTCATAACCAACTCAAGGACAACTGGTTTTTGAGCATATGGTTCAGTTGCTGCTCAACAGATGATGGTTCTCTTGATTTATTTAGTTGTTGCATCATCCCTTATGCTTCTAATTGGTTGCTGAGTCATTTCAAAGCATTGTTGTTAGGTGCTGTCAGGGCAGTTGTAACTCATAGTGGCCTTATGCACAACTGAACAAGACACTGCCCAGTGTTGTGCCAAACCCACAACCACTGTTAGACTTGAGCCCATTGTGTTGCCACTGTGCCAGTCCATCTCAC
>NW_006408649.1:7840022-7841739 GCF_000296735.1 Chrysochloris asiatica | reverse complement strand
ATGTAAACTATCACATAATTCACAATAAAAATTTAAAAAATGAGTTGAGATGAAAGTTATGAGATTGTATTTTTAGGTGGGCTCCAGCATTTGGACAGGATGGGGTTGGGGATTATTCCATCGAGGTTTGAATGCAGTAACAAAAGCAGCTGAGAACATAGTTTCTACATCATTAAATCCAATCCTACTATTTCAAAATAAGTTGTTTTACTTTTCACCAAGATAAATTTAAAGTCAACTTCAGGGCAATTTTCATGTCAGTGCCATCCCCCAAATTATGGAAGGAGTTGCCAAAAATAGACTTAGGCATTAGATTCTTCTCTATATGGACAGTTTAAATAACATCTTACTCCTTGTGAGGCTCTGGAGTAGTGAGCTGACCACATTTGTTTTGGGTTTACTTATTTATTTTATTTTGTGTGAGGAAAGATGTTTGTTGTACATTGTACCAAAATCTTTAAAAGTGAAACCATCCTCTTGCTGATAACTGAACAGCCAAGGCAGCATGCAGCTGACTACGACAAGGAGAAAGTAGAAATATTTATCTTGAATAACAGCAGCTGTTTCTCTGAAGACTGGGAAGAAGACGTTGTACTGAAGATTATAGTCAGGGCAATTAGGCTACAAAGATAAATGAAAGGCATCCAGAGAAAAAGTAAAAAGTAAAACGATCTCTATTTGCAGATGACAAGATCTTATATATTAAAATCTTAAGAAATTCACACACAAAAAACCAACTATATTGTGTCTCCCTAAAAAAAATCACAAAAAAGTCCAAATCCCTGCACCAATAAATGTGAACTTGCTTGAGGACATGTTGTTCTTTGCAAATAGTACCAGTTAAATTAATGAAGTTACACCAAAGTAGGGTAGGTTCAAATCCTAATCACCTTCTGAGTGATTAAAAGAGAAGACAACAAAGTAGAGTCACACTCGGGAGAAGACAGCATGTGAAAATCAGTTAATAGGCCAAAGAGTACTGAGAAACATCCCGGACTACGGACACTGAATGAAACAAGATCTTCCCTGACACAGAGAACAAGCACATTACCCTGATGACACACTGAAATCAAACCTCTAGCTTCTAGAATTACGAAATTTTACATTTCTGTTCTTTAAATATAGCTACTTTGTGGTATTTTTGTTATTTGTTGTTGTTCTTGTTTTAGGTGCCATCTAGCCAGTACCAACCCATAATGACCTTATGCACAGCAGAATGAAACACTGCCCGATGCTGGGCCAATCTCACAACTGTTGCCATGCTTCAGTCCATCAATGCTGCCACTTGGCCAATCCATCTCGTTGGGGGTCTTCCTCTTTTTCTCTGACCCTCTACCTTACCAAACATGATATCCTTCTCCAGTGACTGGTCCCTCCTGACAAAATGTCTGATGTATGAGAGATGAAGTTTGGCCATCCTGGCCTCAAAGGAGCACTCTGGCTACCCTTCTCCCAACATGGATCTGTTGGTTTTTTGGCAGCCCATGGCACTTCCAATATTCTCCTTCAACATCATAACTCAAAGGCATCAATTCTTCTACAGCCTTCCTTATTCACTGTCCAGCTTTAGCATGCATATGAGGTTATTGAAAATACCATGGTTTGGGTCAGGCGAACCTTAGTCCTCAAGCTGACACCTTTGCTCTTCAACACTTTGAAAAGATCTTGTGCATCAGATTTGCCTAATGCAATATATCATTTGATTTCTTGACTGCTG
>NW_006408649.1:7835410-7836645 GCF_000296735.1 Chrysochloris asiatica | reverse complement strand
TCTTCTACAGTCTTCCTTATTCATTGTCCAGCTTTCAGATGCAAATAAGGCTATTGAAAATACCATGTATTGGGTCTAGCAAACCTTACTCCTCTCTCTGACATCATTGCTCTTGAACACTTGTACAGCAGATTTGCCCAATGTTATTGTTGTTGTTAGGTTCCATCGAGTCAGTACCATCTCAAAGAGACCCTATGCACGATAGAATAATAGTGGTATTAACTGGTCTTCCTTGCAGGAGGATGGATATTATTCTATCACAGACAGCGTTGTACCACATGACTGTTCTTCATGTGATCTTTTTGATAATGAATGTGACACCATTCCTCTTCAATTTATCATTCCTAGAACAGTAAACCACATGACTGTCAGATTCAAAATGGTCAATGCCAGTCCATTTCAGCTCACTAATGCTTAGGATATCAATGTTTCTATGTTCCATTTCATTTTTGACAATTTCCAGTTTTTCTAGATTCATACTTCATACATTCCATGTCCTGATTATTAATGGATTTTTACAGCTGTTTCTCTTCATTTTGATTTGTGCCCCATTAGCAAATGAAGGTCCCAAGGGGTTTGCTCCATTCGCATCATCATGGTCAACTTTACTTTGAGGAGGCAGTTCTTCCCCAGTAGCATTTTTGTGTCTTCCGACCTGAGGGGCTCATCTTCTGGCACTATATCTGACACTATTCTGGTGCTCTTCATCAAGTTTCAATATTCAATAATCTGGTGCTAATACTTTTCCACTGCTATTCATAAGGTTTTCAGTGGTTAAATATTTGGAAGTAGTTAATCTCTCCTTCTTCCAAGTCTGTCTTTGTCTGGAAGCTATCTGAAACCTGTCCACCATGGTTGACCCTACTGGTATTTAAAATATTGGTAACCTAGCTTCCAGAATCAACACACAAGCCACCACAACATGGCAAACTGACAGACAAGTAGTGGGATTTTCACATTATTTGATTCCTTGAGCGTTGATAGTGAATCCAAGCAAAATCAAGTCTTTTCTTTTCTCCATTCCTCATGATGTTATGTACTGGTTCACTTGTGAGAATTTTTGCTTTCTTTACATTGATTTGCAATCCATACTGAAGGCTGTAGCAGTCTTTGATGGTCATCAAATGGTTAGTATTTCTAGTCCTCTTTGCTTTTAGCTAGCAAGGTTGTATCATCTGCATATCACAGGTTGTTAATGAGTCTTCCTCCAATCCTGATGCCACACTCTTCTTCAT
>NW_006408649.1:7807882-7834445 GCF_000296735.1 Chrysochloris asiatica | reverse complement strand
ATGTTTCAAAATATCTTCTGACACCCATTTTGGTCTTTTCCTTCTTGTCTTCTTGATTACCTTTTGCTTTTTTCCTGTAGGATACTCTTGATGTCATCCCTCATCTCTTCTGGCCTTCAGTCATTGGAGTCTAATGTATCAAATCTGTTCTTGAGATGTACTCTAAATTCAGGTGGGATGTGTTTAAGGTCATATTTTGGCTCTCATGGACTTGTTTTAATGTTCTTCAGCTTCAGCCTGCAACTTGCATAAAAGCAACTGAAAATCTGTTCCACAATTTGTCCCTGGCCTTATTTTGACTGATAGTCTTGAGCTTCTCCATTGTCTCTTGCAACAGATGTAGGCAATTTGATTCCTGTATATTCCATTTGGGAAGGTCCATGTGTACAGCCATCTCTTATATCGCTTTTAAAAGGTATTTGCTATGTTGAAATAAATCATTGTTGTGTTTGTTAACCATCATCAAATCGTTTCAGACTCAGTGACACTCTACAGAGTTTCCAAGGAGTAGCTGCTGGATTTGAAATGCTAACCTTATAGTTATCAGTCCAGTGCCTATCTATAGCCCCACACCAGAATTCCAAATAAGTCATTGGTCTTGAAAGATTCTATCATGTGATCTCCAGCATCATTTCTATCACCAAGGCCTTATTTTCTACCTGCTGACCTTTCCTCTTTGTTTCTAACCTTCGAATTCCAATCAACAGTAATAGTCAATACATCTTGATTGCATGTTTGATCAATTAGAAACTGAAGAAGTCAGCTGCTGTTGTTGTTGTTAAGCACCATCCAGTCAGTTCCGACCCATAGCGACCCTGTATAGGGTTTCCGAGGAGCAGCTGGTGAGCTTGAACAGCCAACCTTGCAGTTCAAATGGCTTTGTAGTCTGGCGCATTAACCCACAGAGCCACACCAGGACTAGTACTCCTAAATTTCTTCATCACTGTCTTTAATGATTGGTGAGTAAATTTGAATAATAGTGTTATTAACTGATCTTCCTTGTAGTCACACGGATGTTATCCTATCACAGACATTATACTTGAAGATAGGTCTTGAAATGTCTTTTTGATGACAAATTCTACACCATTGTCATTCCCAGCATAGTGAACTATATGATTGTCATATTCAAAACGGCCAACATCAGTTCATTTCATCTCACTATTGCCTAGGATATTGATCTTTATGTATTTCATTTTTGACAAGTTTCAGGTTAATGCACTGTGCTGCAAGGTCGGTTTGAACTACAAGGTTGGTGGTTCTAACTTACCAGTCACTCCTCAGAAACCCTAGACAGGGTCGCTATGAGTTGGAACTGATTTGACGGCATTTAACAACAACAACAAATTTCCTTTATTCATACTTTGTACATTTCATGTTTTGATTATTAATGGTTATTTGCAGCTATATCTCCTCACTTTGCGTTATAGCCCCCATGAGTAAATGAGCATTCTGAAAGCTTTACTCCATTTGCATCATCACGATCAACTCTACTTTGAGGAGGCAGCTCTTCCCCAGTCATATTTTGAGTGCCTTCCAACCTGAGAGGCTCATCTTCTATATCTGACACTATATCTACAGTGTTCTGGTGCTATTCATAATGTTTTCATCTTCTGGCATTGTATCTGACTATGTTCCACTGCTATTCTAAAATTTTTAGTGGCTAAGCATTCATAAGTGGCCTGCCTCTCCTTCTTCCTAGTTTGTCCTAATCTAGAGGCTTCACTGAAACCTTGGGTGATCTTGCTAGTATTTAAAACACAGAGGGCATAGCTTCCACCATCACAGCAACATACACGTCACCATAGTTAGACAAACTGATAGGCGAGGAGTGGACAGAATTGTACAACCCCTATAATTTGGATATTCAAACCAATATGATTATTGAAAGCAATTGCCAGTTATGTAGAGATAGGATCTAAATGTTCATTTTTGCTGTATGTTTTTATCTCTCTTTCCCTTGCTCCTTGCTTTCCTCTCCCTTCTCCCCACCAAACCATCAATGGCAAAATAAAACAGACTTTCTTCAATTCTGCTTCAGCTCCCTACAATTTTCTAGCTAAAGAGAATGGATATTTGCAGGATTTCTCACTTTGAGTTACCCTATCAGTAAATGAAGATTCTGAAAGCTTTACTCCATTTGCATCATCATGATCCACTCTAGCCTATGTGGGATTACCTTAGCTGAGAACACAGCTTTCTTTGTCCATGACTATGCCCATTGCCCGGAGCAGCCCTCATCCAGTGACTCGTTGCCTTTCCTGACTTATGGCTTCCGCCAGTCATGTACTTCGAGAATGTTTGATCCACCAACACACAACCTCACATTACATCATGTCAGACCAAGGAACCTTCTTTACAACAAGAGGTGAACATCTGGTTTAGAAGAAGTACAGTCAGAATGCTTCTTAAAAGCCAGGATGGCAAAACTTTGTCACACATGCTTTAGACACATTATTAGGAAGAACCAGTCACTTGAGAAGGACATTATGCTTGGTAAAGTAAGAAGGTCAGCTAGAAAGAGGATGGCACTGCCAATGAGATGTTGCCCACTGCCTGCAACAATGGGCTCAAACATAACAACTGTAAAGATAGTGTAGGATTGGGCAGTGTTTCACTGTGAGCCAAAATTGACTCGATGGTACCTAACAATAGCAGTAGCCACATGGTCCTATCAGACTATGGCATCCAGAAGCAGTGAGTCTGATGAAGCAGTGAAGCAGCCTATTGAGGGCATAAACATAGTGCCAGGTTAGAGGGAGACCCAGCGGATATGGGGCACCAGGCTCCAGACTACCGTGAACACCCAACATTACACGGTGTTGTATCTCCAGTATGTCTGGGGATCCATAGGAGTGGCCTCCCTTCACATCTCCCATCCGCCCCAGGAACCCAGCTGAGAGAACTTGCACTTCCTGTCCTCACAACTCTGAGTTTTATGGGTTAGAGGTCCTGTCCCCAAAGAGGGAACACTTTTGCCAGAGGATGCAGCAAGAGTTCCATTGCACCAGAAGCTATGGCTGTAGTTCAGCACTTCAGACTCCTCATGCCAGGAATTAGGAAGCAAAAAGGAACCTCTTTACCTGGCAGAGATAATAGAGTGTGACCTACAAGAGATGATAGTGCTGCTGTTTCCCAATGGGGACAGGAAGGATCTATTTGGTACCCAGGTAATCCACATGGGTACCCCTTGACATTATCCTTCCTTGCCTGGCTTTGCCAGTAACTGGACAAGTGTGACAGCCATGACCTGAAAAGTCTTGGTCATCTACTCTGGGATAAGAGTCTGGGCCATCCTATCAAGTAAGTCATCTAGGTGAGTAGACATACAAGTATCAATGGTGACCCTCCAAAAAGCTGCAGTAGTGAGGGCTATAGTTTATCCCACTAACCGTCTTGTCCTAAGTTTTCCCAAGAAAAAGTCTCACCAGAATCTCAGAGGAGCTGCTTCCAGAGTTTATATGAACTGGATCTAAGTGGTCCAAAAGTTGAACTATTATGGATGCTGTCAGTGCCACCCAGATCCACTACAAGACTGAAGACTTACTCCTTCAGCTGCTGGGAGTGTCACTAGCTGCCAGTTGCCTTTGGAAATGGCCCTTGGAAGGGAGCCACTTCATCTAAAATCACAGTAGTTTATGGGGACAGCCTGCATCCAATGATGGTCAGGGCAGGAAATAAAGACCTAGTCCCCTTGCTCCAACTGCAAACAATTTTGAAAGGCAGTAGTAGCTCCAGAGCGTCCCTTAGAATTGGCTGAGACCTTTGCTGTCCAATTCCTCCCTCAGCTCACCTTGTCTTCCCTGTCCACTCACATAGATGTGGGTCCCAAGTACACTCCCCACATTACATTTCTTGAGCCCTGCTGTCTGTCTCAGAGCATGCTTGCTGAGTAACCCAACCTGCAACAGAATTCATCCTCTCTGTGGGAGACACAACTGTATATTTAATGATAGTATCACTAAAGTGCCACATCAGGCAAGCACATGAGTGCCCTCTATGAAGGTCCAGTCACTTCGTGAAAGTACAAGCAAAGTCGACAGTTCAAGCTCATGAGTCACTCCTCAGAAACCCTACAGAGGGTCACTACGAGTGGGAACCAACTCCATGGCCCTTAACAACAGCATACTGATATGGTCTTATGAACATAACAAAGAAAACCTATCCCAAAATGGGATTATATCTACAAGTATAGGGATAAAGATCCCAACATATATTTAGGAGAGTACTGGTGTAGCATTGTATATATGATAAGCAGTCAACCTCAAGGTCAGTGGTTCAAACTCACCAGCCACTCTTTGGAAACCCTATAAAGAGTCAGAACTGACTCAACGGCACTTAACGACCATAACATATTTAGGGGAGAGGGGAGAAATGCATGAAAATTCCACCTACTATCATAGCCCACCCCAGTTTGGTGATCCTTCCAGTCTACAAACCTTAGCCTGGTTTACTTTTCTCTATTTTCAGTTATTTTAATAAATATCTTTATCTGTGAGACAAGGACTGGTCCCCTGCTATGTGCCAGACTTGTTTTACATCCAAAGGCATACAGAAACTAAAGATCTCAATTCCCTGTCCTTGGGGACCTCAAATTCAGTTAGGAAGAGGACACACAAGCAAGTTGTTGTTGTTAGGTGCCATCAAATCGGCACTGACTCATAGCGACCTTATGCACAGCAGAATGAAACACTGCCTGATCCTGGGCCAGCCTCACTACTGTTGCCACACTTGAGTCCATCGATGCTGCCACTTGGCCAATCCAACTCATTGGGGGTCTTCCTCTTTCTCTGACCCTCCACCTTACCAAACATGATATCCTTCTCCATGACTGGTCCCTCCTGACAATATATCCGAAGTATGAAAGATGAAGATTGGCTATCTTGGCCTCCAAGGAGCTCTCTGGCTGCACTTCTTCCAAAACAGATCTATTGGATCTTTTGGCAACCCATGGCACTTTCAATATTCTCCTCCAACACCATAGCTCAAAAGCATCAATTCTTCTTCGGTCTTCCTTATTCACTGTCCAGCTTTCGCATGCATAGGAGGTTATTGAAAATACCATGGCTTGGGTCAGGTGCACCTTAGTCCTCAAGCTGACATCTTTACTCTTCAACACTTTAAAAAGGTCTTATTCAGCAGATTTTCTTAATGCAATATGTCATCTGATTTCTTGACTACTGCTTCCATGAGTGTTGATAGTTGATCCAAGAAGAATGAAGTCCTTGACAAAATCTTTTCTCTGTTGATAAGAATGTTGTTTATTGGTCCAGTGGTGAGGATTTTTGTTTTCTTGACATTGAGATGTAATCCACACCGAAGGCTATGCTCTTTGATCTTCATCAGTAAATGTTTTAAGTCCTCCAAGCAAGTAAGTACCTATAAAATGGAGTAATGTGGATATGAGAATATCAGTCACGGGTTGTTTTGTGAGTCCAAAGCAAACAGAATTGAATCCAGGCAGGAGGAGCCATGAAAACTCCTCAGACGCATCAACAAGTCTCAGAGGGCTGTTTGGGGAGGTGGTGCTGCAGTTATTTAAGAAGGCTTAAACAGCCTGGTGCAATCAGGCATTGCTAGCTTGGAGTGGGTGAAGCAATGCAAGGATGAGGTTGAGAAGAAGGGGGAGGAAGTCAAAAAAGAAGGGCAGGCAGCAAAATGTGAAGGGCATGTGGTACAAACCAAGGAGGTCACTAACCCCATACAGTGTCCATAGAGGGAACTATTTGTGATGTGTTCAGGTTTGTGTTTTGGAAGGCTCATAATGGTAGCTGTGTGTAGGATTGAATGAATGGATTTAGATGGTAAGGGAGAAACCGGGGTGGTCAGTGATGACAGCCTGGACATAAGCAGCAACACCACCTCAAAGGAAGAAAGTTGTTGTTGTTATGTGCCGTGGAGTAGGTTCCAACTCATAGCGACCCTGTACAGGGTCTCTCAGGCTGTACATCTTTACGGTAGCAGAAAGCCTCATCTTTCTCCTGCAGAGCAGCTGGTAGTTGCAAGCTGCTGACCTTGCAGCTCGCAGCCTGATTCATAACCACTGTGCTACCAGAGCTCCTTAAAGGAAGAAAGAGTACCACCAAAAACCAGCCAGAATCTGAAGACAGCCCAAAAGGAGCAACCTCCCAGAGAAGGCACCATCAGATTCAGAAACCATCCCAAAAGTGATACCTTGGAAAGGCAACATTGCTTGAATGTATACACTATGATGCATCACATGGAGTTTGCAGAATATCAGTCTGTGAATGTTTAATATTTTACCAAAAGGAAATTTTCATGTCAAAAATGTACAGCAGATTGTCAGTTACTCTGCCTTAGTTTTAGATTCAGCATCAGAGCCTCTAACAGCTGTCTGCTTTCGCAACTAAAATAATAAAAGAAATATTCTTGTGCTGTGGAATTAGAATCTCTCCTTTGCCAGAATATTGCTGTACATTTGCAACACTTTGCCGGGCTCCTTGAAAAGCTAAGCAATAACCTCAGAAGGTGAGTTTCAGGAAGTACTGAAGAGTGTCACTAAGTGACAAGTCAGCGACTAAGCTACAGCTGTGAGTCTGTGGCTGCTTTTTGTCTTCAACACTCTCCCATCTCAAAATCACCTTCACAGGGAAAACAAAATAAAAGTGGTGCCAGTCCAATGCTGAGATAACTCACTACCCACTATGCTGTCAATTCCAATTCATAGCAACCTGAGGTAGGGTTTCTGAGGCTGTAATCTCTACGGAAGCAGAAAACCTCGTCTTTCTTCTGCAAGAGCAGCTGGTAAGTTTGAACTGCCGACCTAGCAGTTAGCAGTCAGTGCTTATCCCACAGTGCCACCAGAGCTCCTGAACATAGAGACAACAGTGGGGAAACCCTCTAACAGCACCTACCCCTGCCTCCACTTGTTTTTGTTGTTAAGTGCCATGGAGTCAGTTCCAACTCATAGCAACCATGTATAGGGTTTCCAAGCAACCCTGTGGTTCAAACTCACTTTTTGGTCCAATGCTTATCCTACAGCGCCACACCAGGACACCCTAGGTGAGACAAAAGTCAACCCCTTAATTGACCTCGGCCCTTTTTTTTTTGTCTGACCTAAAATTTGCTACTTGTTTTCAGCTGGAATTATAATAACTCAGCATCAGAAGGTTTTAAGAGACCACTTAGTCCAAGCCTCCTTCTCATTTATACGTGAGAAAATGAAACCAGAAGGGACAGGTCCTTTGCTTATAGCAAGAATTAAAAATGAAATATCCTTAAAAGACTGATAAATGCATATATGAATATAAAATGAATAAATGATTGAAAAAGTAAATTTCCCAAGGTCACAAAACTAGTTACAGGCAGCTCTATGCAGTCCTATTTAGTCCCATTACACTGTTCAATACTTTCTATGGCTGTGAGAGTTGTGAAAGCATCTAGCAACGGACTTCCAGGACAAGATGGCCAAGTAGGTAAACACACTAGGTACACTTTGCAACACAGACATGGGAGATTAAATAAAACATAGATAGATAATCCTGAGACTCAGAGACCAGGACAGAGAGGTGGACTGAGTGCCAACTGGAAGAGGAAGCTGAACAGGAGCGGCGAGAGAAGAAAAGTAGGCAGGCTGTCAGTTGACATGGAGCAGGATGGCCTCTTGAGCTCAAGCTTTTGTTGATACAGTAACGCAGGCACAGGACATGGCTGGAGGTTGACGGCAAGAAGGTACGATTCTCTCTTGTTCCTGTGTCCTCCTAGAAGTGAGGGGCATGCCCTGCTCTTGCCAAGCCAGCAGCAAGTGGCAGCCCCTCCTGCACAGCCTTAGCCCTGCCTGGCATTGGATACCAGAGTGCCACCTTTGCATCTGGATGCCTATGAATCCATCCTCAACTACGCTTACCAAACAGTGAACAAAGAACTGAGTTTACACATCAGCCTCCTTCACTGTTCTAGGAAACAGGAGATGAATGCCTGAGAACACATCAACATACAATCATCAGTTCATTATTAATACAATGACAACACAATGTCTCTGAGAAAAAAGACAATTTCAGCTCGTACAAAGAAACCAAACAGAGTGCCTCAAACAAGTGACCAAAATACAGAGTTAGAAAATATACCAGAAATGGTATGTATCAGAACTACTTGATAAAAAATTTACAAGAATGATATTTAGGTAGCTTCAATAGATTGAGAGACAGAGCGAGGAAAGCAAGGAGAACACAGAAAAAAACTTTAGACGATTTCAGGAAAACACTACAAGATCAAACTGACAACATAAATGAAAACCTGGAAGCCACACAAAAACAGCAATTAGAAAGCCAGAAGATTAATACTGACAGTTGGTAGTGCTGTACCATCGAGTCAGTTCTGACTCGTATCAATCCTGTGTAGGGTTTCCAAGACTATAACTCTTGGTAGTTGTTAAGGGCCATCAAGTTGGTTCCAACTCATAGTGATCCTGCATAGGGTTTCTAAGGAGCCGCCTTGTGGTTCAAACTGACTTTGTGGTCCAGTGCTTTATCCCACGGTGCCACACCAACCTCATCATTCTCCCTCAGAGCAGCTACTGGATTCAAATTGCTGACCTTGCAGTTAGCAGCCCAACTCATAACACACTACACCACCAAATTAATACTGTTGTTGTTAGGTGCCGTTGAGTCGATTCCGACTCATAGCAACCCTGTATAGGGTTTCTGAAGAGCACCTGATGGGTTTGAATTGCCAACCTGGTTCACACTCCAATGTATCTCCTACAGCATCATACCAGAAATTCAGATTAATACTAAGACTTTAGTACGTTGAAAAGGCAAAGAAGCAGAATTGATTCAATAGAAAGAAGGCTGAATTACTAAGCTTGGAGACAAAGCCCTTGATATTCATCTGCTAGAAGAACAATAGGAAAAAAAGAATTGAAAAAAATCAGAAGAAAACCTGAGATTTATGAAGGACACTATCAGGTGGAATAACTTACATACGATGGAAAGGAAGAGACAAAAATCATAGAGAAATTTGTCCAAGAGTTGTTAGAATAAAACTTCCCAAGATCAGCGGTTCAAGCTCACCAGCCACTACTCAGAAACCCTATACAGGGTTGCTATGGGTCGGAAGTGACTCAATGGCACTTAACAACAACAAACATATGAAAGACGAGAAAATAACCATTCAAGAAGTTAAACGAACTCCAAACACAGTTGTTGTTGTTGCTAGGTACAAAATTACCAAGATACATGATAATCAAACTTTTCAAAAACTAACGACACGGAAAGAATCCTGAGAGCAGCTTGGAAAAATGAAAATATACCTACAAAGGAAGATTAATAAGACTAAAGCGTGGCACTGCAGGTTAATGCGCTGAACCACAAAGTCGGTTTGAACTGCGAGGCCGGCATTTCAAGTTCACCAGCAGTGCCTCGGAAACCCTATACAGGGTCACTATGGGTCAGAACCGATTTGACGGCACTTAACAACAACGGAGCTCTGGTAGCGTAGTGGTTACGAACCGGGCTGCGAACCTTAAGGCCAACAGTTGGAAACTACCAGAGGTTCCGCGGGAGAAAGATGAGGCGTTCTGCTCCCGTAAAGATTTATAGCCTCGGAAACCCTGTACAGGGTCGCTATGGGTCGGAACCGACTCGACGGCACTTAACAACAACAACAACAAAGGTCTGATATCTCAGCAGAAACCATACAGGCAAGAAGACAATGGGATGACATATAAAACTCTGGGGGGGAAATTGCCAACCAAAATTGTCCATTAAATATGACAGCAAAATAAGGACATTTCCAAATTAACTGAAATTCCAAGAATTTGACAAACCAGACAAACCTTAAAAATTACTAAAGGTAATTCTTTGGACAGGGAACAAACAACAGACTACAACTTGAGATTAACATATATGAAAAAAATCACCCAGAACTTAACCCAGATATGTTGTTGTTACTGCCATCCTGTCAGTCCGACTCATAGGGACCCTGGATAGGATTTCTGAGGTTGCAAATTTTTGCTAAAGCAGAAAGCTTATCTTTCTCCTGCAAAGCAGCTGGTAGGCTCCAACTGTCTTTGCACAACCCAGATATAGAACAATTCAAAGTAAAGTAAACCTGGTTGTTGTTAAGTTTCATCAAGTCGGTTCCAACTCATAGCAACCCTGTATAGGGTTTCCAAGGAGCCACTGGTGGGTTTGAAGCGACGACCTTTCAGTTCAAACCTCTCTTGCAGTCTAGTGCTTTATCTTGAGCTGTTGTTAGGTGCCATCAAGTCGGTACCGACTCATAGAAACCTTATGCACAACAGAAAGAAACGCTTCCTGGTCCTGTGCCAACCTCACAACTGCTGCCACACTTGAGCCCAATCCATCTTGCTGGGGGTCCTCCTCCTCCTCACGGATCCTCCACTTCACCAAGCATGTTGTCCGTCTCCAGGGGCTGGTCTCTTTGTATAACATGTCCGAAGTATGAGAAAAGAAGTCTGGCTATCTTAGCCTCGAAGGAGCACTCCAGCTGTACTTCTTCCAACACAGACCTGTTTGTTCTTCTGGCAGTCCATAGTACTCTTCATATTCTCTTCCAACACCACAACTCAACTGCATCAATTCTCCTACAGTCTTCCTTATTCATTGTCCAACTATCATATACATATGAGGCTACTGAAAATACCATTGTTTGAGTCAGGCTTTATCCTACAGCACCACAAACCTACAAGGGAATCAGATGACAGTTGGCAAGAAAAATAAGTAAATAAATAAAGTTGTAAAAAAAAAGAGGGAACAACGTAGCTACAAAACTTCCAAATGAAGATGTCAAAACATAAATAAATTAACTAAGCATGTATCATTCAAATTTAAAAAATCACTAATAATCCCACTACACCCAAAAAACCCAAAAAAACCTTAAAACTGAGTGAAAAGTAGCTTAGAGTTCTCACTGTGTGTATAGAGATAAATAGTAAAAATGGGATTCGTTTTAAGAAGTACTGAATGTAATTTTCTTTCTTTAAGTTGAGATTGTTTTTAAATGGTTTTTTTAAACCAACCTAATAAACTGGATCAACTGAAAATAAATAAATAAACTTAACTTTAACCCTAAAACTAGACCAAGTCATACTCCTACCCCTAATATTAACCCTAGTCCTAACCATAACACTAACATTAAACAAAGTTCTAGGCAAATAAACAAAGTCCTAGGGTTAGTCATAGTCCCAACCCTAATTCCTTACTCCTAACTCCCCCTCCCCCCACCAAAAAAAAAAAGAATTTAGCAACTGGTTGGAGATAGGAAGGAGTTAAAGCACTATTAGTACACTCTTTCTTCCCTTTCTTGGTACCACGAATCACCATATTCATTCTTCAAGGCAGAGAGACGGATTGTTGTAGTTAGGTGCTATTGAGTCAGGTCCAACAAATAGTGACCCCATGTACAACAGAATGACCCAAATCTGCACCATCCTCATAAATGTTATTTTTGAGCCCATTATTGCAGACACTGTATCAATCCATCTTATTGAGGGTCTTCCTCTTTTTCGCAAAAAAAAATATGGGCTGCTTGGTCAAGTAGAGGTGCTTGATTACCATATTTTTGTTGTTAAATCAGTCTGTAACCATCATGAGACAAGTATACTGATACTACTTGAACCTTGATCTATGAATTTCATTAGCTGATTTCTCAGATCAAAGAATTTACAGTCTCCAGATAGGGAAGAGAAAGGTGTTTCTGATAACTTCCATTAATTTCATATTTTCAGTACTAGACAAGTCAGAGCCCAGGACAGTGAAGAACCTGAAGTCTTCATCATACAAGGATAAGTTAAAAAGTACTGCAATGAAAGCACAGAAACCTTTATTATGCAAAAATATCAAAATGTGAAACTACTGTTTCTTGACATATCCCCCATCTAGGTCCATACACTTGGGAAAGTGGTGTTTCCATCTTTCTAACTCTTCCCCATACAACTTTGTGCTCTTTGATTTATACCTGGAAGTATTGACATCTGCAAAAGATTCAAACTGTAGTCCCTTTTAATGTTCTTTGTGTTTGGGGATAAAGAAAAGTCTGAAGAAGAAAGATCAGGAATGCAGGGTGGGTGGGGTAAGGTTTCCCAAGGAAATTTATCATAGGCAGCTCTTACTGCCCTCAGAGGATTAGTAGGTGCACTGTTGTGATGAAAAGAAATTCCTCAGTGCAACTTTCCTGGCCTTTTTCTCACCAATGCAGTTTTCAAATTTCTTAAAACTTCTCCTGAATAAACTCTTGTGATCATTCTTGAGATGATCTTTCAAGAAAATCTACCAAGATGACACTTTAAAGTCCCCAAAAATAGTCACCATAACTCCTTGAGTTGACATTTCTGCTTGGGATTTAACTGGTCCAGCAGATCCTCTTAGAAGCCTTTCTTTTGATTGAACCCTTTGGGTTGTTTTTGTTTGTTTGTTTTTTTGTTTTTTTAAGGCATCCTAATGTGGCCCTGTGTGGTACTGTGGGTTAATGTGCCAGACTGCAAAGCCGGTTGAACTGCAAGGTTAGCAGTTCAAGCTCACCAGTTGCTCCTCAGAAACCCTATACAGGGTTGCTTTGGGTCAGAATAGACTCAACAGCACTTAACAACAACAACAATGTGGCCCTGTAGGTGTGGTACTGTAGGACCAGCACTGGACTGTGAACCACAAGTTAGGCAGTCAAACCCACCAGCTACTCCTTGGAAATTCTATACAGGATAACTATGAGTCAGAACTCACTTGATGACACTTAACAACAGCAACAACAAATGTGGCCTTGTAGGATAAGCACTGGATTGCAAGGTCAGTGTGAACCACAAGGCTGGCAGTTCAACTTCACCAGCCGCTTCTCAGAAACACTATACATTCTCTATAAAGGGTCCCTACGAGTTGGAATTGACATGATTTCAACAACAGTGGGACTAAGAAAGTGTAATACTGAGAACTTTTCTTCAGTCATCCACTGATTACAGAGACATGTTCAAACAAGTTTTGTTTGGAATAAACTGTGCATTAACTGGAACCCTAGCAGCAATACTTTACTTTCCCACATATTTCTTGATTTCTCTTTCATAAATTCCCAACTCTGTTTTTCTATGCCTCATCCTGAGTAGTTTCTTTAGAGATACATTGTCTAGTTCAGCACTAGACAGTTAATGACAAGGTCTGTGGTTCAAACTCACCAGCAGCTCCATGGGAGAAAGATAAAGATATCTACTCCCATCAAGATTTACGGCCTCAGAAGCTTTATCTAGGGTCACTATGATTCATAATTGACTGGATGTCAGAGGGTTTTCTGGGGTTTATTCAATTTGTGGCTTTAACTTATCCATTGAGTTTTCATTTTTAGTCATTATATTTTTTGTTTCTAAGAATTCTGTTTCTTTTCCTATTTACTTTTTTCTTTGCTTTCTATCTGTTTGCATTTTAAAGAATGTTTATAAATGTTTTTTAATTCTTTGTTTCCAACACAATCATTCCACTAAGTGAAAACTCTATGGGCCTATTCCTGTTAACTTGTACTTATGATACATTGCTCCCACGAATGTCAGCTAGAGCCACAGCAGAGTGCAGGATAGAGAGGGCTGACTGTGATTCAGATGTCCTGGGCTTGAAACTCAGTTCTTCACTTACATGTTGTTCTCAAGCAAGTTACTTATTCTCTCAGTGAGTTCATTCTCTTACCTGTGAAATAGGAATGCTAACAAGAAGAAGAAAAAGACCCTAAAAAAATATGGGGAAGCTTCAAAAAGTTCATGGGAAAATGAAATTATTGTAAATATTATATGAGATAATGCATGCAAAGGGTTTTAAATGATACCTGGCATGTGGTAAATGGGCAGAAAAGATTAACCCTCACAATAATACATGTTGTTGTTACGTGCCGTCGAGTCGATTCTGACCCATAATGACCATATATAGGGTTTCCAATGAGTGGTTGGTGAGCTTGAACAACTGATCTTGCGGTTCAAACTGACCTTTCAGTCCAGCACATTAATACCCACAGCAACACACCAGGACTCAACACTAATACACAAAAATACATGGCTGGGCTTTATCTTGGAAATTCTGTGCACCTTGGGTTGAGGGTGTCACTCCAGAGAGAACTTGCATCTGTTTTTGCCAAACACCCAAAGCCACTCCTAGTTAATTTCTTGACTTTGCTTTCTCAGACCAATCACATAAATTCAATGGGCTTAAACATAATAATGATTGTGAGGATGGTGCAGGCCAGGGCAGTGTTTTGTTCTGTTGTACATAAGGTCATTATGAATTGGAACCGCCTCAATGGCACCTAACAACCATAACAACAAACCCAACTTAGAACCTGGAAGTTGACACATGAGTGTTCCTGTCATCTCTTTTTATTGATTTATTTTTTAGTCACATTATCACTGAGAGCATGGTTTTCAAGAGTTCTTGTTTTCTAGGGAGCCTCATTTCTAAGTCCTTACTTTATGCAGGCCCAAGTTCTAGTGTCTAGTTCCTGCAAAGCCATGGAAACTGAGTCTCTTTTGTCCCGGATCACAAGTATCCCTTCCAACCCTTTAAATTCTTCCAGAGCAAACTTCCTTCCATCTTTCTGTCTCTTTCTTTCCTTCCTTCCATACTGTTTACTGAAAAGCTGCTACATGCTAGGACCTATTCTAGTTGGAGATGCATCTATATTGTTTTACATTCTCATGAGGGAAACAGGCAGTAAACCAAACAATTTCAAAGAATGATAAATGCCATGAAGAAAATACAGTGATGAGATAGAGCATGGCAGAGTTGCCAGAGTTGACTGGGAACTCATGGCAACCTCGTATGCATCAGAGTAGAACTGTGTGTTCCATACGGTTTCCAATGGCTGAGTTCTCAAAAAGTAGCTCCCCTGGTCATTCTTGTTAGCAGTTTAGTGCATTAACCACTTACACCACCCAGGAACTTTGAAAGTGAAGATTATGATATAATAAATCTCAGGATATTAAAAAAAAAAAAAGAAAACTTATGAAGAGATTATTAAAAAGGGACTTATTTTGAGCTGAAACCTGAATGATAAATAAGAGCCAACCATAGATCAGAGTTCCAGGGAACAACAATCACAAAAATGTAAGGTGGTAGAGAGCCTGTAGAGCTGGAACACAGGTAACAGGCAGATGCAATCGTGAGGTTATGAGAACATTCAGTTTCCACTTCTTTAGGGGAGAACTATTACGTTGACTTAAGAGAAACTGAAGGCTTTGATCTCAAAGATCTGTATAATTGAGAAAGTGAAAATTAGCCTGCTGGCAGGCTAATTGAGATAAACAATGTTTATGGCAGGACACAGATGAAGCCAACAGAACAAAGAAACAAAGATGCCTAGACAAGACTGCCGCAGCTGCAAATATGACTAACACTCGCTCTTTAGCATCACCCAACATAAATCCAACCTTGTAAAAGGCTCCGCTTCCAAGATGGCCTGTGGTTTCTTAGGAATGTGACTTCTCCCTTGCTGTGGCAAGCCAAGTAAACTCAACCCTGTGGACTATAACTGTGGGTTCCTGGGAGCTTCTTTGTCTGGTGGGCTTCAATATAATCATAATACTATTACCTGCATTATTCCTACTAGATGCCTGGCAGTTAGTCAACAATTTTACACACAAAAATGTGGCATCTCAGTTTGTCTTTTGGAGTAAGGACTACGCGTACTCCCTTTCTTTTTTATTATAACCCCTTCTTACATTGTACTGAGACTTCCAGAGAAAAAGCCATAAAGTAGAACTGGGGTTCAGAGCAAGTCTGCCTGGAGCAGGAGATTGTGCTCCTGACTGCACTGCACTCGTTCCACAGCCATCTCCAAACAAAGCAAGCAAAACCACTGTTCAGTATTCTAACTAGTAAGGAGCTGTGGTCTCACAAAGGTTAAGAACTTGGTGGGTTTAACCCTACGCAGTAGCTCAAGGGAGAAAGACTTGGTGATCTGTTAATAAAAATGAAAAGACCAAACCAAACCCATGGCCTGTTGTCAAGTTGATTCCAACTCATAGCAACCCTACAGAACAGAGTAGAATAGGGTTTCCAGTACTGTAAATCATTACGGAAGCAGACTGCCACATCTTGATTGGTTGGTTCGAACAACTGGCCTTTTGGTTAACAGCCAAATACCAAACCACTGTACCACCAAGGCTCCTTAAATAAAGATTCAGCCAAGGAAACCCTATGGGGCAGTTCTACTCTGTTACATGCAATCACTAGGAGTGGAAAGTCAATTCAACACCTAATCAAGGAACCTGGATGATACAAGTGGTTTGCTAACTTAAATGAACCTATTCAGTGACACCAGGGAAGAAAGATCTGGCAATCTGTTTCCATAAATATTATAGCCAAGAAACCCTTATGGAGCAATTCTGCTCTGTACCACATGGGGCCATCATGAGTTTGAATCAACTCAGTGACAATGGGTGTGACTTAGGGGAAAAAGCTAGCACTCACATTCAGGTCTGGCTGACTCCAAAGTGCTTCCTTTCAATCACCAAATTTTACCTCCTTTCCATGGAGGAAGTAACTAAGTGAATTTCAGCCCTAATGCAAAATTCCCATTCTAGTACACTTGTTCCAAGGAGAATTTCCAAGACATGCAAATGCAAACACACGACCATTCCCAATAGGCATTAATCACTGGAAAAGGAGCTGAGGCTCATAAGTCAAACACATGATTAGAGTGGATGATGTGGGAGCAAACATCTCCCTTCAACTGGGTCTGTGGACTCTCCTGGTGACACCTCCTAATTTACAACTTCGCCACCAGTTTGTAGGAGCAACATGTCTTAGGAAGCAGCTGCTGGCCCTTACAGTAATCAAAACAAGGCTAATTCTGGCAAAATAATAAGCAGGAAATTGTGAACATTTCATCAGTATCAAAATATTTTCCACTACACCCAATTTGGCTTTACAGCCCCCAAAACTAACTCTTACATCTCCCAGCATTTGCTTCAAATGTTACTTTCTCCTCAAATCACTGTCTAATAAGTTCTATACATCTTCCTCTGACTTCCTTGTTTAGAAAATAACTGCAGATTCCAATTTGGAAAGGGAGCAAAGAAGAGTAGAAAGAACATGGACTCTGGTTGATTTCTAGAAGATCTCTAAGTCCCCGTGTCTTCATCAATATAAAGAATATGCACAAGAGTTCACAGAAGACAAAATGCACATTATCAAGCACACTGATAATTCACAGGTCTAGAAGAGTTGTTGTCCCTTCACTTGTCAAAGCAGGCTTTGATGTTTTGGCCTAAGGACCCTGAGCCAGTTACCAGGTCCCTGATGTGGAGACAACAGAGGGTTACAGTTTTATAGGATAAGTTCCCCCTAAGGTAGAGTCCTGGTGTAGCACTAAGTGTTAATACTGGAATGCAAGGTTAGTTTGAACCTCAAGGCCAGCAGTTCAAGCACACCAGCCGCTCCTCGGAAACCCTATACAGAGTTGCTGTGAGTCGGAACCAACTTGACAGCCCTTAACAGCAACAACAACAAGATGGCACAATGGTAAAATTCTCAGCTACTAACTGAAAGATTGGCAGTTCAAACTCAACAGTGGTTCCTTGGGAGGAAGACCTGGCAATCTGCTCCTACAAAGTTTACAGACTAAGAAGCACTATGGGCCAGTTCTACTTTGTAACATGGGGTCACTATGAGTAAATATTGACTTGGTGGCACCTAACAACACCACCAAGACCACCTTAGACATACACACTGAGGGCTCTGGAACCAGATGGTCAGAAAGGGTGGCATGTGTCTTAGGCCTTGAGGAAGTGAATACCTGAGCCTCCCTCTTGCAGTCTATAGTCCGTCCCAGAGGTGAGCACTGGTCTCCCCTCCCCACGTTAGTCCATTCCAGGTTCTTTCCTCGGCCACAAGGCCTGGCATCTTCGGTGGCAACCAGAGGTTGCTTCTTCCTGACTTTCCCTACTCCTCAAGCTCTGGGGCCTGGAGACCAGAGGAGGAAGTCTTCTGCCTTAGGCAGCATATCCCCAATTAGAGACAACAAGGGAGACTACCACAGACCAAAACCAAGAGCGCTGAGGGAGCCTGACTGAGGTAGAAGCCACAGGCAAAACGCAGGGCAAAGTTGGAGCAGGATGAAGACCAACTGCAGCAGGTAGAAGCAAGTCCAGCTCCTAGAGTTTTAACCTGCGTGGATCAACAAATGTAGGACTAAATCAGGGGGCTCAGATGGGGGCTTACAAGGCCAAAGACAAAGCAGCCTGGTCTAATATGGAAAAGGTCCATGTTTTCAATTTTCATCAATCCAATGAACCAGTGCCAATGTGTTATGTAAAATGTTACCAAGTTTGACTTTATTTTTGAGATGACATTATGGTAAAATTATTATAGTGGGTGTCAGGTATTGTGGACAGGGACATAATTTCAATGCATGACATTGACGCTATTTTCGAAAGATAGACCTCTGATGGGCCCTATAAACGTTTAGAATACCCCCCTCTGGCTCCATTCATTGTTAACTAAGGGTTCTTTGTTCAGCACCTTCCCACCCCCTCCACCACTGCCCTCATCTCTCACTCCCACCCAGCCAAGCCCATTGCTGAGTTTCTTCATGGACAGTCTTTCTGAATTACACTCATTTTCTGTATTTGATCAGAAATGGTCATAACAAATTACAGTGCTTTAAACCTTAAAAACAAAAATGCAGGCTTTCTTTCTGGAACCTGTGATGACTAAAAAGGGATGATTCTTTTGGCCTGCTGGAGGATGCAAAGCTCTAGGCTGCCCCCTGCTGCTCTAGTCATGATTTGCAATCATCTCGAATTACAATCACCATCCAACCCAGCGCCTATTTTCAGAATTTCCATGAAAAATGCTTCATCCTAAAGTGCACTCAGCTACCTATTAAAGAAAAGTTGCAGAATAAAGAAAAATGAGGACTATGCCTCTAATTTTTTTACACTTATTAAGTTTTCTTCAACTCTCTGGAATAAAAAATTGAACTATAGATCATTAAGTTCATATTTTGGATAGCCCTTGTAAAACTACTTGCGTGGGATACTTTACCCCTGCCCAAAAAATATCTCCAGAAGAAAGCAGAAATTGTGCTTAAAGAAAGTTCTAGTCCTGACTCCACAGTTCTTGTGTGTGTGATCAGGGGCAGGTCGTGGTCTTTCCAAACCCTCAGCTATAATTCAGATTCAATCACATCACTTCACATGATACTTCAATGATTAATGCAAGTGAGCCCACTGTTAAACATAACTGTGCAATTGCTATGGCTAATGCAATTGTTTTTAAGGGTCATCGAGTCGGTTCCAACTCATAGAGACCCTATATAGGGTTTCCAAGGAAGGGCTAGTGAGTTTGAACCACTGACCTTGAGGTTAGCAGTCCACTGCTTATTCTACAGCACCACACTAGGACTTCTTTAATGTAATTGTTGTTGTGAAATGCTGTCCAGTCGGATCCAACTCAGCGACCCAGTTTCAGCAGAGCGGCTGGTGGGTTTGAACAGCTGATACAACTTACAGCGTCACACCGGGACTCCTTATTGAAATTAGATATCCTGTGTTTCATGCAAACTTCAGAGTTGGGGCTTAACTGATGAATACCTACCTACCTAAACCCATTTGTTCCCCCAGAAACTCCTTGACAATTTTCAGCAATTAGACACTTTTTATTTTTAATATTATTCTAGCCTGTGCTATTGTTGTTAAGTGCCCTTGAAAAATGATTTAAAATTTTAGGGTACTTAATTAACTTTGAAATTTTAGGGTACCTCGTTAATTAAGGAGTTCAGGTTGTGCAGTGGTTACGAGTGGGGCAGCTAACCTCTAGGTCAGCAGTTGGAAACTACCAGCCATTCCGTAGGAGAAAGATGAAGCTTTCTGCTCCTGTGAAGATTCACAGCCTTGGAAACCCTATGAAGGGTCGCTATGAGTCAGAACCAACTCCATGGCACATAATCACCACCACCACCAGCAGTTAATTAATTGGACTCCTGGTGTGGCACAGTAGGATCAGCACTCCACCAAAAGCTTGGTTTGAACACAAGGTCGGTGGTTCAAACTTCCCAGCTGCTCCTTGGAAGCCTTATACAGGGTTACTATGAGTAACACCCACTCAACAGCACTTAACAACAACAAGTTAGTTAATTGCAGTCATGGTATGGCACCACAGAATAAACAATGGACCGCAAAGTCGATTTGAACTGCTAGGTCAACGGTTTAAACTCATCAGTTGCGCCTGGGAAATCCTACACAGGGTCACTATGAGTCGGAACTGACTTTACAGCACTCAAGAGTAACAACAACAAAGTTAATTAATTAATTAATCAGGTGCCTTAAATTTTTCTAATCATCACCTAAAGGCTAGGACAATACTGAAAATATAAAGTATCTAATTGCTGAAAATAACTCGAGGAAGTTCTAGGGAAACAAATGGGTACAGTTAGATGTTCAACAGCCCAGGCCACACTCTGCCCTTTCCATGAAACACAGACTTTAAGAGCCAGGCACAGGGAGTCCCATTGCCGGGCTCTTCATTCATTACTAACTCCTTGTGTTACCGAATGGACTTCTAGCAAGGAGTCCCTGATTCAGGTGAGATGTTAGGGGCAAGACATGAGCAACAGGAGTGTGACAAAGCAGGTTTAAAAGGAAGCTATAGTACACTCATCCTGGTGTGGTGCTGTGGGTTAATGCGCCAGACTGCAAAGCCGTTTGAACTGCAAGTTCAGTGGTTCAAGCTCACCAGCTGCTCCTCGGAAACCCTATTCAGGGTCGTTATGAGTTGGAACTGACTCGACGGCACTTCACAACAACAACAAAGAGTACACTCGAGAGTCCCATGGGTCTATCTCTGAAAGCCAGTGAGATAGATGACAATCATGGCTGTCTGGGGGTATTTATTCTTTAAAATGTCCATCTCTGACTTCCTCGTAGCTCATAAGCTTTTCTTCGTGTTGTCTCCTTATTTATTTAGTTATCTTCTTCTACCTGTGATAGTTGGTGGTTACCAGGGGGGTGTGAATGAGGGGTATCAGGTCTGCTCCCCTTCCTTACATTCTATCACTTGGACAAGTCACTCAGTCTCTTGAGACTTGTGTTTTTCATTCATAAAATGGGGCTAATATTTAACCACAGCCCTGGTGTGGAGCTGTGTACTAATACGTCAGACTGCAAAGTCGTTTGACCTGCAAAGTCAGTGGTTCAAGCTCTCCAGCTGCTCCTTGGAAAGCCTAGACAGGGTCGTTATGGGTCAGAACCGACTCAATGGCACTTAAGAACAACAAAAAGATGGGGAAGGAGCCCTGGTGGCATAGTGGTTATGAGTCAGACTGCTAAACTTAAAGTCAGCAGTTCGAAACCACCAGCCATTCTGCGGGAGTGCTAGCTATACAGGGTTGCTATGAGTCGGAACCAACTCCAAGGCACACCACCATTACCAGAAAGACAGGGTGGCAGAATGCAAGCCAAAACCGCAGCCTTATGAGGCATAACATCCTTAGAGCAATCAACCATTCAGTATCATAAGGGCAGCATTTTTCCCAAAAATAGTTTGTGGGTTCTTTTTTTACTCTTTTAGTGAAATATTTTCATGCACATTAAGTATCTAATTTTTACCAGGTCCCAGTCAGCTACTTTGTCTTGTGCTGTTTGTGTTTTCAGTTATCTTTGATAGTGTGTTTACGCTATGTATTGTTGTTGTTGTTGTTAGGTGCCGTCTAATCGGTTCTGATTAATAGCAACCTTATGTACCACAGAACGTAACAATTGTTGTTACACTTGAGACCATTACTGCTGCCACTGTGTCAATCTATCTCATTGGTAGGGCTTCCTCTTTTTCACTGAGCCTCCACTTTACCAAGCATGATGTCCTTCTTCAGAGACTGGTCCCTTCTGATAGTATGTTCAAAGTATGAGAGACAAAGTCTCACCATCTTGAGTTCTCGATCTTTTCTGCTTGAGTTTTCTATGAACATAAAACTACTGCAAAACAGAAAGTCTCTTTAAATTAAAAAAGAATATGATATAAACTGAATCATACGGTATATGACCTTCAAGATTGGTTTCTCTCAACTTAATTTTTTGGAAATTGATCCAGGTTTTTGTGTGTATGCAGTATGTTCCTTTTGATTGCTGAGTAGTATTCTACAGTATGGATGTATCACAGTTTGTTAAACCATTCACCCACTGAAGGACATCATAGTTATTCCTAGATTTTGGCCTATTACAAATGGAACTGTGTGAACATTTGTGAACAGATATTTGTGTGCACATAAGTTTTAGTTCTCCAAAATAAATGCACAGGAGTATAATTTCTGGGTCACCTTTTTTTTTTAGACTAATTCTGACACATTGTTTTTAAGGGTAACTGTACCATTTTATATTCTGTCCAGCAAAGTGTCAGTGATCTAACTTCTCTGCATCCTTTCTAGCGTTTGGTGGTGTCAGCCATTTTCATTTTAGTCTTAGATAGGTGTATAGTGATATCTCATAGTGGTTTTAATTTACATTTCCCAAATGGTTAAGGGGACTCCTGGTGTGGTGCTATAGAATCAGCACTTAACTTAGAATCACAAGGTCAGCAGTTTAAACCCACCAGCTACTCCTATACAGGGTCACTATGAGTCAGAACCAATTCAATGGCACAAAACAACAAAATATCATTATACTTGAAGTCAGTCATAAATAGCATGTCATTAGATCATACTTTTTAATCTAGCCTTCTAATATCTATCTTTTAATTAGAGTGTTTAGACATTTATATTTAATGTAATGATCGACGTTAAGATGTAAATCTTCCAATTTTGTTTTGTTTTGTTTTGTTTTCTAGTTGTACTGTTTTTCACTTCTCTCATTTCTTTTTCCTGTATTCCTGTGAGCAATATTTTTTATAATTATCTTTATCTGTAGCATTTTTTAATGTATCTCTTTATGTACCTCTTAGAGTGATTGTTAAGGAGCCCTAGTAGCGTTAGTGGGTTACAGTTAGGCTGCTAACCACAAGCTCAGCAGTTCGAATCTATCAACCACTCTGTGGTAAAAAGATGAGGTTTTCTGCTCCCCTAATTAAAGAGTCCTGGTGTGGTGCTGTGGGTTAGTGCACTGAACTGCAAAGTCACTTTGAACCGCAAGGTCAGCAGTTCAAGCTCACCAGCCACTCCTTGGAAACTCTATACAGGGCCACTATGAGTTGGTACTAACTCCACGGCACTTAACAACAACAACAAAGATTTAAAGCCTCAGAAACCCCATAAAGGGTCATTATAAGTTGGAACCACCTCCAAGGCAAATAACAACTAACACCACGGTAGTGATTGTTCCATATATTACATTATATATACTTATCAGGGTTTACTGGTTTCACAATTCACCAGTCTGAATGCAGTATAGAAAGTTTACTTCGCTTTGCTTTTGTTAAGTGCCACTGAGCCAGTTTAGACTCATAGCGACCTGGTGTAGGGTTCTGAAGAGTGGCTGGTGGGTTTGAACTGCTGACCTTGTCATTAGCAATCCAGTACTTAACCTACAGCATCACTTAACTTCACCACCCTTTAAATTCTCTTTGTAACATAATCATTTTAAACATTTTTTCTACATACATTAAAAGCCATATCAGACACTGTTAACAATGTTTGCTCGAATCTCAAATATAAATAAGAAAATTCAAAAGAAGAAAGAAAGTCTCATGTATTTATCCATAGTTTTGCTTATGTTGTTGTTGTTGTTAGGTGCCATCAAGTCAGCACTGACTCATAGCGACCTTATGCACAGCAGAACAAAACACTGCCCGATCCTGGGCCAACCTCACTACTGTTGTCACGCTTGAGTCCATCGATGCTGCCACTTGGCCAATCCATCTCAATGGGGGTCTTCCTCTTTTTGTCTGACCCTCCACCTTACCTTACATTTGCTTATAGTGTTCTTTTTTAATTCTTCATGTCCAAGCTCCATTCTTTTATCATTTCTTCTCTATGTAGAGAACGTCCTCTAACCATGCTTTTAGGTTAGGCAACAAATTTTCTGACAATATCTTGATTTTCCTCTTCATTCCTGAAGGACATTTTCACTGGCTATAGGATTCTAGGTTGAAAGTGGTTGTTTTACTTTTTTTTTCCATACTCAAAAAATATTGTGTCATTTCCTTACAACTTTCATAATTTGGGGTGAGAAATCTCTCGTCATTTATATTGTTTTTGTCTATACGTAGGAGGTCATTTCTCTCTCACTATTTCAAGAGTTTCTTTTTTTTTTCCTTGTCTTTAGTTTTCACAAGTTTGGCTATGCTATGTGTTGGTATGGATTTCTTTGCCTTTTTGGAGTTCCCTCTTCTTCTTCTCCTCCTCCTTCTTCTTCTATTAACAATTTGATTCATTCAATTACTTCAGTCCCTTCCATGTACCTCAGTTAACAGTGTTTAACCTCTATTCCTGTAACTCTTACACTCCTCCCTGTGACCTCCCCTACCTTCATCTTTCTTCTGCTAGTCTACCTTTTGTTGTATATTGCCTTCCCTGTCATCCAAGTCACAACATGTCTTCTCTTCTAAAGATTTACAGCCTCAGAAACCCTATTCAGGATTGCTGTGAGTCAGAACTGACTTGACATCATACAACCTCCACAACCTGCCAATGAATTATTCTCCCACCCACCCATGAAAACCATCAAAGAGTGTTTCCTTAGCATGTTAACATTTTCTAGAGTTATTACAATAGTGGTCTCATACAACATTTGTCTTTTTGAATGACTTTCACTCAGCATGATGTCCTCCAGTTTCATCCATGTTGTGAGGTGTTTCCCAGATTCACCATTATCCTTCAACATTGCATGGTGGTCCATTGTGTGTATTTATTAATGCTTGTTAGCCATTCTTACATTAATGGAGTCTTGGTGTGGCACTGCAGGATAATGCTCTGGACCCAAGGTTGTTTGACCCGCAAGGTAAAACTCACCAGCCGACCCTTGAAAATTCTATACAGGGTTGCTATGAGTCAGAACCAACTCAATGGCACGTAACAACAGCAGGATGTTCATGGGCATTTAGATTGCCTCCATTTTCTTGCTATTGTGAATAGTGCTGTTATAAACATGTGTGTGTATGTATATACTCCTATCATGTCTCTTATTTCTTAAGTAATATACCAAGTGGAGGGATTGCTGAGTTATACAGTATTGCCATTTCCAACTTTTTAAGGAATGTCATTGCACAGTCTAAACAGCAGTGTAGTAGGGTCCCAGACTCTCCACATCCTCACCAGCATTTGTTGTTTTCTGTTTTTATAAAGTTTCCTCTTAATGCTGGGGTAAGATGATATGTCACTATTGCTAAGATCTGCATCTCTCTACTGACTAATACCACCACTCTTCTGTCAGTTTGTCATACTATGTTGGTTTGTGTGTTGCTGTGGTTCTGGAAGCAGGATCACCCATAGTGGCCAGGTTTCACCTGAGCTTCCAGACAAAGACAGACTAGGAAAAAGAGATGGACTACTTCTGAATATTTAGTCATGGAAAACCTTATGAATAGCAGTGGAACACTGTCAGACACCACCAGAATATTGAGCATTGAAACATGATGAAGAGCACTAGAATGTTTTCAGATATAGTGCCGGAAGATGAGCCCCTCAGGTAGGAAGGCAAATATGACTGGGGAAGAGTTGCCACAGAAAACTAGAGTTGACCATGATAACAAAAATGGAGCAAAGCTTTCAGTACCTTCATTTCCTGGTGGGACAAACTGCAAAATGAGGAGAACAGCTGTAACATCCATTAATAATCAGAAGTATGAATCTAGGAAATCTGGAAGTTTCCCGAAGTGAAATGGAAAGCGTAAACATCAATATCCTAGGCATTAGTGAGCTGAAATGGACTGGTTTTGGCCATTTTAAATCTGACAATCACATGGTTTACTAATTGAAGTGAAATAGCATTGCATTCATCATTAAAAAGAGCATACAAAGATCTGTCTTGAAGTCAGTGCTGTCTGAAGGATAATATCCATATACCTACAATGAAAATCAGTTAACACAACTATTATTCAAATTTATTCACCAACCACTAAAGCCAGTGATGATGATATTGAAGAATTTTAGCGTAGTGGTTACAAATTGGGCTGCGAACCACAAGGTCAGCAGTTCGAAACTACCAGCTGCTCCACAGGAGAAAGATGAGGCTTTCTGTTCCTATAAAGATTTACAGCCTCAGAAACCCTGTTCAGGGTCACTATGAGTTGGAACTCACTCCATAGCACATAACAACAACAACCAACTTCTTCAATGTGAAATTGTTCAAATATGCAGTCAATATTTATTGATAATTATTGCCAATTGGAATGCAATGGTTGTGAAAAGAGAGGAAGGATGAGTAGTTGGAAAATATGATCTTGTTGATAGAAACGATGCTGGAGATCACATGACAGAATTTTGCAAGACCAATGACTTCTTCGTTGCAAATACCTATTTTACAACATAAAAGGTGAATATGCACATGAACTCACCAGGTGAAATACACAGAAACTACATTGAAAACATCCTTGAGAAGAGATGAGCTATCCTGTATAGGGTTTCCAAGGAGCAGATGGGTGGTGAACCTTTATTTCTGCCAAAATTTATAGTATCAGTCGTGGGCCAT
>NW_006408649.1:7802720-7804009 GCF_000296735.1 Chrysochloris asiatica | reverse complement strand
TTGAGGATAAGATTTGTATGATTCAATAGTGAGTAATTGTTTTCATGAGTAATTGCAACTGTCACAATTGTAAAATTAGAAGTTTTGTAACAAAAACAGGGGAGTGGTTAATCTTACAGTCCAGAAACAGAGGACCCTAAGACCATCGAGAGAGAAGCGCACAAGCAGAATGCGGGACCTTACCCAGCCAGAGACGCAGTGACGCCAGCGACAGAGGCAGAGATAGGGTCACTGAGATGGGGAGAGGCTAAGGACTCTAGATTCATGGGAAGAGATGGACTAAGAGCTGGTGGCCAGGAGGCAGATTTGCAGAATGTGCCCTATGGAGATGTAAATTATTATATATGCCTGAGTGGGGTTTTGTTTTTTAAAGCTAAAGTGGATCAAGAAAAATACTGTTAACTGATGGTACATGGAGAGGATTATAATCATTGTAATGAAAAAAAGGTTTTGTTGAATGTAAAACTGATGATCTGCCCTGTAAACTTTCACTCAATCCACAATAAAAACTTAAAGGAAAAAAAAGAACCATCTGCTATTGCACAATCTAAAGCTGTATTTACCTCTAGCATCATGTTAATATGTGCAATATCAGAATGTGTTTCTAATCCTGTGTGGCAAAATTTCCTAATTAATATACTTACTTCTAGCTACCCTATTAAGGTTGGCTATTACTGTGGGCCTTAGATTAGTTAATACAGTACATCCACTGAACCCAGCATGTAAACTGTTCATTATCCTCTGCTTATAACCCACTCCTGAATCAACTGTCAATGACAAATGCATCCTCTGATTCTCCAGACCTGACACGGATATGTACCTGCTCAAGCAGAAGAAGATTTTGAAGTCTCAGAGAACATCGCATTGGGGCCTGTGCATTAAGTGGTATTGCTCTAATCCTTTGCTGCCGCTGAGCATTAAAGACAGAGACAAAAGAGTTCATAATCTGTTTAGAAAATGTTAAGAAGATTGCTGCTAATCTTTGTAACTTATCCTTCACTTCCTTTCTTTATCCCAAATAAAGTCCTTTCAGCAAGTTCAAAAAAAAAAGAGAATGACAATTTAAACTGATAGAGGCTGTGTGAGACAGAGGGGACAAAAACCCTTTTGCTAATGGTGATAATGGTGGAGATCAAGGATTTCCAACATGACAAGGAGTCAGAATCATATTTCTACTCCTGCCCGTGTAGTGATAACTTCCATATCACCAAGGAGGATTTGGAGAATGGGGAAGATGTGGCAATGTGTCTTAGCTGCTCTCTTATTATAAAAGTGATTTATGACACCCT
>NW_006408649.1:7785721-7802570 GCF_000296735.1 Chrysochloris asiatica | reverse complement strand
AGGGGGCAGGTTTGTAGGGTATACCCTTTGGTCAGTTGATAATGCATGGAGGTGATTGGAACCATGGCAATGAAACAATATATGATAGAATGAATGTAAAACTAAAGTTCTCTCATGTAAACTACCATATAATTCACAATAAGACATTTTAAAAAGTGATTTATTACAAAGATCAGTTTATGTGTGGAGAAACAGTCTCAGCCCTTTACATCAACAAAGAAAACAAAGAATTCGTTAAATGCTGAAGAAAATCTGAGGAGTCTAAATGTAACTTACCCTATATAATCCACAATTGCTCTGCAGAAGCTGTTGGAACCAGTGACTGCTCAGATAAACAGCAGAAGTGGTGACTGACTGGAATGAACTCCAAAGAGAAATGAACTCAAATGTTGATGTTTTTTGTAGGTATCAATAATGTATTAATGTCTTCCGCTGATGTTGAATTTCAAACAAGAGACACTCTGAATGTAGATCCATTCTGAGTATAGACCAGGAAGAAAACTTGCCCAGGTCTCAGCATCCTGGGGGAAAAGAAGTACAAACAGCACTAAGACTCAGTGTTCAGTGATAAGCTGAAACTATGAGACTGATTTTTGTTTCCAAAGCCATTGAGTCACTAACTTTGTGAATTACAGAAAACAGCACATCAGGAATCAACCACTTGTTGAAGCAGAAAAAGAAACAAGATCTTTTCAAATATGAATTACAATTCTGTGCAATCGTTTTGCCTTATTTAACCCAACATGTTTGTGGAACACCTTACGAGTGATTTGTAACCCAGGTTCTCTCACTGGCTTTGTGATCCTTGCAAAGCTAGTGGATCCTTCATCTGGACAATTAGGAACCTGAATCAGGTGATTTTTAAGCCGTCTGTTCTCTGTTGTTAGATTTGGTAACTTGCAGGAACTGAAATGGCCACTGAAACCTTTATAAACTCAAATGATCTGATTTTACAATGAAAAATACTGCATACTTCAAAAATTTTGATGATGCCACATTTTGAGTTACAAATTATAGTCAGCCTGTTCTACATATACTTGGTATATACACCCAGAAGCATTTCTCTTGGAAAGGACCCAATGTTTTTGGATAACTACATCAATTTATTACCAGGATAACATTGACATGCTAAATAAAAACATTTAAATTTAAAAAAAGAGAAAGAGATTGACATAAAATACAACTTAATATTAATGAGGCAGACAGTCTTATTAATACATAGAAGTGAGGATTTGCAATGCGTGGGATCATTACATGAGATCAGGACTGATCAAATCACAGGAAGTGATTACTTCATTGAAGCCACATTACATAACTGCCAAACCACTTAGGATCATGACCCAGACATGTTGACACATATTTGTGGGTAACTGCAGGGACAAAGGCTGAATGCTCCAAAATGGTCACATTAATGTAACCCAAGTGAAATGCCCTGCCATCCACCCCTCTCCCCTTCTAGCGTATATACCTGACCCTGCAAGCTGAAACTCTGTTCCCATGGATTAGCTACTTATCTACTAGGGAACAGCAGGTAGCTGATGCTGTGCTGTTTTTCTGGTTTTCCCTGAGAATCTGCTCATGCCACCTCCCTTTTTCCCCCTAGAATATAAGGTTTGTTTACCACATAGCTTAAAAGTTTGGACCCACAACACTCCTCACTTCCACACCTCCCACCCCAGGAAAATCTTGACTGTCCAGCCTCAGCCACTGGAAACAGCTGCAGTTCTTATCCCAGTTAGTGAATTTCCCTGTTTGTAAAGCATCTTTTCATTTCTTCTCTCTCAGAGTAACTAATGTCTCTCAGAATAACTACTGGTCAGTTATTTGGTCTCTTGGAAACCACATACGCGGAAGGACTTTTCCTTCTGGGTTTGAACCTAACCAACGACATAATTAAATCCATGACCAGAAGCATGGCAAGATGTTAATGAGCATCTGCAGGCAGGGTAAGTTTAGACAAAATCTGCTCTAGCAGAAATAAAATGACAAAGTAGCAATCCAGTCTGTGTTGGTGGAATTTTTTGAGACTGGGTAGAGAAGCTGAAAAGGAATCAAGGGCAGTACTGAACCCTTTTTATGACTTTCACCACTTTTTATCAAGCAGTCGAGGTGTATACATGCAGGGGAAAAAGGGTGAGGTTAAACCTAAATCTTTATCTCAGAAATGGAGGTTTGAGGGAGGAGAAGAGCACTTACAATCTGCAGGCAAACATTTCCCATGCTCCAGAAGCCTTCTCCCTCCACTTCTAATCCAGACCCTTGTCTCCCATTGATGACGCCTTTCAGCAATCTCCAGTCTCTTGCCCAGATCTTCACATCAGCTCTGAAGCTCTCTGGCTCATCTGCCCAATACCCAGTTTGGGGAAGTCAGCCAGTTCAGAATGGATCTAAGTCTAAAGATGGGTCCAGAATTCTTCTAGCCAGCCTGCTTGCAACTAACTCGGGCAGAACCTTACCACTCTGCAGGTAGGTTCCACTGGCACCTAGACTGGAAGCGGCTGATGCTCTCATTGCCTATCTGTGCAGGCCAGGCTGGGGCCACTCTGCCAGCATCTGAGTTAAGGTCCTAAACTCCATGTGGCCAAGCCAAGAAAAACGCATTAAACTCTGTGGCCAAGAAAAACTCATTAAAATGCAAGCCCAGGGACACACACACAACCTGCCCCTATCCAGGGTTTCTTAGCCTCGCCTAGAAAATCTAAGAGAGTTTGATCACAAAATGTAGCGTGTGTAAGGGGCAATAATGTACTCTGGGACACCACACAGCAAATCGCAATCCAAGCAGGAGTTGGAATCTGAGTGGCTTGTTTCTCAGGTTAAGTCCCACATAAAGGTACAGGAGCGTCATCCCAGACTGGGTTGTTCAAAGGGCACATTGTGAAGCTTTTTCTGGGGCACTGACATGCAAAAAGAGAATGTGTTCAGTCCGCACTGACAGCTAAAACCTACCCCCCAGCCCTGCCCCACATTTCTTTTGAAACGTTTTAAGTCTACAGAAAAATGGGAACACCTCTATACTCACTACCCAGATTCTGAGATTAATATCCTGCTATGGAGTCTTGGTGTGGTGCTGTGGGTTAATGCGCCAGACTGTAAAGTCGTTTGAAATGCAACGTTGGCTGTTCAAGCTCACCAGCTCCTCCTCGGAAACCCTATACAGGGTCGCTATAGGTCAGAATCGATTCGACAGCACTTAACAACAACAATGTAGTATTTACCTTATTAAGTATATCTTCCAATCCCTCTGGTATCTTGAATGTTTTTTAAATTAAGTTAAACATTAATGCTCAAATGTCAACCTCCATGGAACTATTCAGGCTCTATACTCAAGGGCACTTAACAACTACAGCAGCAATACATATCATGGAGTCCTGGTGTGGAGCTGTCAGATAGTACACTAGATAGCAAGGTCAGTTTGAACCACAAGATCCCCAGCCACTCCTCAGAAATCCTATACAGGGTTGCTATGAGGCAGAACCAACTTGACAGCACTTAACAACAACAATACACATCATGTGACACTGTAGGATAAGCACTGGAGTACTAACCACAAGGTTGTACTTAGGATCTTGGATTGTCTCCTTGTCCAGGGACAGCAGGAAGGACTCAATGGCACTTAACAACAACAACAACACCCTTCTTCTTGCTTATAACTCTATTTTGCCTGACTTTGTCTAATTTAGTTCTTCTTGCGTCTGTTTCTCCAGCTCTACAAAGAGTAGGAACCATTGTGCTCAGAGACCAGTTTTATAGTAAAACTGTGAATTTGTTCTAAAGCTGAATGCATTAGCAAGAAACTAAGAGAACCAAAAGTACAGAGTACCTGGGGGCAGAAATGATGAAAGGGTGTCTGAGATGGTCAGCTATAGCCAGACCTCAAGAGGCCTTGGGCACCCAAGAGCAGAAATGCTCACTGGTTCCTCAAGAAGCTTTAAACTCCAGGACAAGCTCTATACTTAGCTATTCTGTGACCTTGGGCAATCACTTAATCTTGTGGGGCCTTAGTTTATTCTTTATACAACAGGGTTGGAAATGCCTGCCTTGGATGACTGGAAGTGTTCAAAAGATAAAAGAAAGTGATTTGCAATTTCTCCAGGTTTACAGAGAAAATGGAGTCCTGGCATGGCACTGTGGATTAAAGCACTGGACTACAAGGTCAGTTTGAACTACAAGGTCAGCAGTTCAAACTGGCCATCACTCCTTAGAAACCCTATACAGTGTCACAATGAGTTAGAACCAACTCGACAACGCTTAACAACAACACAGAGAAAATAAATTTTAATAATGCACCATTACAAATGTCCCTTCCCTTAATGCAGTTACTCATAAAAATCTCTTCCATCATTCCAAAATAGATGCAGAAACCATCCACTAAAATCTGACCTATAATTCACAAAACACCCTCACAGCCATCATCACCTGAGTCTCAACGCATCCACCAGAAGGGAAAAAAATGAAATTATTCCTTCCCATGTAGGAGAAAACTGAGGCACCCAGAGGAGCAGGGGCTGCCCAAGGACATGGGGTATTGATGAGCATGGCTGGGCCACATCTTAATGTCCTGTGAGTCAGTGCAGGAATTCAGGAGTGAGGAGGATTTGGCTTTTTAATCCCTCTCCACAATTTGTGGTGGCCCTTTGCACCTGGGACAAGGGGTTAAGGGCTACTGAGCTGGGCATGGCTCACCTTAACCGGTGAGGCTCAGACGTGCTACACACAATGCACACACACACACACACACACACCCCAAGTCCTCAAGGGGCCCGCCCATTCTGGGTACACTGGGAGCTGCCCGTTCCCTGGGTGACAGTCAACATGGGCAGGAGCTCAAAACACAGCTGGGCTCAAAAGCTCTCTCCAGCTTTGAGGACCCAGTCTGTGGGCCACTCATAGCTGGGGGCCCACAGGGGGCAGTGAGGAGAATCAGTCATTGCACCAGCTCCCTGGGATAGGAAAGAAGGAGTGTGGGAGGAAAAAGACACACACACACATACATACATACATAACATACACCCATGGGGAGCCGTCCCACCCTTAGGCTTCAGAGAACTACATCGGCGGGGTACCGATTGCCCCCGACCAAGGTACCTGCTTCAGGTTCTTTGGCTGCTAGGGATGGTCGTGGGTCACGCAGGGTTCCTGCTGCCGTCCGCCAGGAGCCCCAGGCCCCGAAGGCCGGCCGGGGGACCCCTGGAGGTGAGGGCGTGCAACAGGACCAGCTGTGGAGGGAGCGCCTGGAAGCCGAGCAGCGAAGCCAGCGGCGCTGGTGAGTCCCTGCCCTGCCCTACCTTTCCCATTCCCTTCTGTCGGCTGAGTTCTGAGTGACATTACTAGGTCCCTGCCCTCCCTTAACCCAAACTCAAACTAGTTAGGATGGTGGGCTTGGAAATCAGAGTACGGTGGGGAGTGCTGAGGCCAGAACCAGGTTCCCACCCTGACTTAGAGTCTGGGAAGCTTCTGAGGAAAGGAAGACGGGAACATGAAGCGTAAACCCTGCAAAGTACGTTGTTGGAAGAGTGACCTCCACCAGGGACAGAAGTGAAAGAGGACCCAGTCCTAGGGAAGAACTGGGAGAGGATTGCAAACTTGAACTTCTAGAATGGGAGGTCAGAGGTAGGTAGTGAGTGCAAACCCATCACTTAAAATTCTCGTTGTTAAGTGCAAGAGGAACCCAGTGAAAGAATTTTAGCTGAGGGACAAAAAGGATCCCGAACCCCCTTTAGAGATGAGAGGGACAAAAAGGGATCCCGAACACCCTTTAGAGCTGAGAGGGACAAAAAGGGATCCCGAACACCCTTTAAAGCAATTCCTCCCACTGAAGCAAGGAAGAGAGATGAGAGGGGCGAGGTGGCCAGTGAGGCAGCAGTTGTGGTAGCCTGAGTGACAGATGGTGACAGTGTGACTTCGGGAAAGGACCTTCCTTCATATGTTCATTCAATGAAAAAAATATGTACCCCGAGCCTCTCTATAAAGGGGCAAAACTGAAAACCAAACTCACTGTCATGAGTGGATTCTGGCTCTAAGTGACCCTATATGACAGACTAGTTCTGCTTCTTAGAGTCCACTGGAACAGCCAGTGACCCTAACGTATTAGTGCCACCAGGGTTCCTTTGTAAACCTCCAATCAGTGGCAAAACAGATCTGTTCTGGCTCCACAGAGCCTTCAGTCTCAGGAGGGGAGTGACAGAAAGGAAGCAAAGAAACAAAGTAGATTTTATTTTGTGGTGCCTAAGAGAAAACAAATGGAGGAGAACAGGCACCTTCTTTAAATACAATGCTGAGAAAGGCTTTTCTTAGGAGGCGATATTTAAGCTGAGACCTAAAATAACTAAGAAGGGATCAATAAAGAACTTGATCCATTATAAAAACAGGAAAGTTAATGTGGCTGAAGCACTAACAGCCATAGCAAGAGGGCCACCCTATGAGCTGAAGAAATAGGAAAAGCTTCTCATGCACTCATGAAAATTAGACTTTTTTTTTTTCCAAATGCAAAGAGTTGCTGAAATGAGTTGACTAGTGTTCACCCAGAACCTCAGAATGGTGACCTTATTTGGAAACAGGGTTTCAGCGGATATAATTATTTAGGGATCTTATTATGAACTCATCCTGGACTTAGGATTGGCCATAAAATCCAATGACTTGTATCCTTAGAAGATGAGGACAGGGAAGAGGGCCATGTGAAGACAAATACAGAAATTGACTACCACAAGCTAAAGACTGTCTTGTGCTATATAAGAGTCCTGGTGTAGCAATGTAGGATAAACACTCAACTGCAAGGTTGCTTTGAACCACAAGGTTGGCAGTTCAAACTCACCAGCCGCTTCTCAGAAACTCTATACAGGGTCTTTACGAGACAGAACCAACTCGACAGCACTTAACAACAACAACCAGAAAATAGGTGGAGCGAGACAGGAGTCTGCTCTAGAGCTTTTGGAGGGAGTATTGCCCTGCCATACCTTGATTTTAGACCTGTGGAGACTAAATTTCTCTTGTGTTAAGCTATCACATTTGTAGCAATTTGTTATGGCAGCCCTAGAAAACTAATACAGATATCATCAAGGGGTTTAAGCAGAGCATGACATGATCTAGTTATATTTTTAAATGGCCATCTGGCCCTTGTGCTTAGAAAAAACTGGAATGTATGTGGGAAGAAAGAAGCAAGAGACTCGAGTGATGAAAGTAGAGACAGAAATATATGGGAAATTTTAATATATATTTTGATGGTAGAATTAAAAGAATTGCAAATGGATTGGTGTGTGTGATTTTTGTTTGTTTGTTTGTTGTGTGTGTGTGTGTGTGTCTGCTGAAGGTAGGAGGCATTTACCAAAACAAGTTCTGGTGCAGATAACCAGAATCAAGATATTTATGACAGAGCAATAGAAAGTGATAAAACTGAATAGATGTATGAGCAGGGGTGGGAAAGGTAAGGATGACAGAGCTTTGAGGCTTGAATAATTGTAGGAAAGTGGCATAGGATGAAGATACTGGTTAAGTCTAAAATATCTGAGGCATATCCATATGGACTTGCCAAAGAGGCAGTTGAATATATATATAAGTAAAGAGCTAGAAAGCGAAAATCCACAAAAACAAGAAGTAGATTAGTGGTTTTCAGAGACTGAAACAGAGGAACGAGGAGTGACTGCTAGTAGGTCTGAGGTTTCTTTTTGGGGTGACAAAATGTTCTGTAATTTGATAGTAGTGACGGTTTGTTTTTGCTAAGAGCCATTGAGTCAGTTCCAATTCATAGCAACCCTGTATAGGTTTTCGGAGGAGTGACAGGTGAGTTTGAATCACGGTTGTTCAAACGACCTTATGGTGGAGTGCTTATCCTACAGTGCCACACCAGGACTCTATTAGGATAACAATTAGTGTAAACCCAAATGCCTGTGTTTTCATTTCTATCACACTAGCTAGGTCAGATTTCACAAGGCAAATGGACTGCCCTTCACACTACCAAATAGGCAAATACCAACAGCAAGTTTAGGAGATCCCCCTTGGCCTTCATAACCTCTGACCTACTGACTCCAGATTCAGCAGTTGTCTTCTGTCCCTTAAGGATGCCAGCCACAAGCTTGAGACTACCCCTTGGTCTTCCTAACTTCTTACTTGCTGGCTCCTATAACTCCTTTGGGTAATACACTGGAATGATTCACAGAATTCACGGAAAGTGCCATCTTTACAGTGGTAGTAATATTACAAAGAATCAAAATCAACATAAAGAAGAGATGGAGTGGTGTGGTGTGGTGCTATAGGATAAGTACTGGCTGGCTAACCACAAGGTTGGAGGTTCAGATCAGTTGCTCCTTGAAAATCTTGTAGGTGGTCAGAATCAACTCAACAGTACTCATCAACATAATATGGGTCTGGGAGAATTCCCAACTTGAAGTTTCCTTCAAGCATGGATGTCTTTCACCAACCAGGAAACCCATGGGATTACAGTGTCTAGAGCTTTAATTATATAATGCAAACTCCAGTCCCTCTCCCCTGACCAGCCCCACTACAAAGTCACCTCATCACTACATCTAACCTGTTAGTTAGATATGCTCTGCCGTCTTTATCAAAGACACTTGGATTCTAAGGATTGTCAAGAACTAAAGATAAAGGCCAAACTGTGTGTATCTCACATGGTTGTGAATGTGCTAGAATCCACTGAATTGTACAATTTAAAAGGGTATATTTCATGGTACCTGAATTATAGCTCATCTTTCTCCCATGGAACCACTGGTAATTTTGAACTACTGTCCTTGAGGTTAGCAGCCTGACTCATAACCACTATGCTACCAGAGCTCCTTTAGAAATTGTCAAAATGAAATGGAACACATAAATATCGATATCCTAGGCATTGTTGTTTTTGTTGTGATTAAGTGCCATCATGTCGGTTCCAACTCATAGGGTTTCCGAATCCTAGCCATTGAGCTGAAATTAACTAGTATTGGCAGTCACGTGATTTACTATGCTGAAAATGACAAATTGATAAGGAATGACATTATCATTCTTCATCAAAAAGAACATATCAAGATCTTTATTGAAGAACAATGCTGTCTGTGATAGGATAATATCCTACAAGGAAGACCAGTTAATACTATTATTCAAATTTATGCACCAATCACTAAAGCCAGTGATGATGAAGCTAAAGAATTCTACTAACTTCTTCAGTCTGAAATTGATCAAGCATTAAATCAAGATGTAGTGATCATTACTGGTGACTGGAATGTAAAAGTTGGAAACACAGAAGAAAGATCAGTAGTTGGAAAGTATGACCTTGATGATATAAATGATTCTGGAGATCATATGATAGAATTTTGCAAGACAAATGATGTTTTTCATTGTAAATACCTTTTTTTTAACAACATAAATGATACACATGGACCTCACCAGATGGAATACACAGAAATCAGATTAGCTACATCTGTAGAAAGAGGCAATGGAAAAGCTCCATATTATCAGTCAAAGCAATACCAAGGGCAGACTGTGGAAGAGACAAATTGCTCATATGCAATTTCAGGCTGAAGCTAAAGAAAATTAAAACTAGTCCACAGAAGCCCAAATATGACCTTGAACATATCCCACCTGAATTTATAGGTCATCTGAAGAACAGATTTGATGCATTAGACACTAAAAACCAAAGAAAGACAAGAACAGCTGTGGGATGACATCAAGAACATCATCCAGGAAGAAAGCAAAAGGTCACTAAAAAGACAAGAAAGGAAAAGACCAAAATAGATGTCAGAAGATACTCTGAATCTTTCTCTACAGTGTAGAGATGCTGAAGCATATGGAAAAACCAAGGAAGTACAAGAACTGAATAAAAGTTTCAAAGGTGAGCTCAAAAAGACAAAGTAAAATATACCAAAATGTGCAGAGACGTGGGGTAGGAAAACCAAATGGAAAGAACACTCTCAGCATTTCTCAAGCTGAGAGAAATGAAGAAAATATTCAATCCTCCACTTGCAATATTGAAGGATTCTATGAACAAAATATAGAATGATACCGAAAGCATCAAAAGAAGATGAAAGGACTACACAGAGTCATTGTATCTAAAAGAAAAGGTCAATGTTCACCCATTTCAATAGGTAGCATATGATCAAGAGCTAATGATCCTGAAGGAAGAAGTTCAAGGTGTATTGAAGATATTGACAAAGAGCAAGGCTCCGGGAATTGATTGAAATTTTTCAACAAACTGATGCAGCACTGGAGGCACTCACTCATCTATACTAAGAAATTTGGAAGACAACTTCCTGGCCAACTGACTGGAAGAGGGCCAACTGACTGGAATAGATCCATATTTGTGCCCATTCCAAACAGAGGTGACCCAGTGGAATGCAAAAATCATCAGACAATATCATTAATATTGCATGCAAGTAAAATTTTGATAAAGATAATTCAAAAGCTGTAACCATACATTGACTGAGAAGTTCCAGAGATACAAGTCGAATTCAGAAGAGGAAGCAAAATGAGGGATATCATTGCTGAGGTCAGATAGATCTTAGCTGGACGCAGAGAATACCTGTGCTTTATTGACTACACAAAATCTTTCGATTATGTGGATCATGACAAGCTATGGATAACATTGTGGAGAATGAGTGTTCCGGAACTCTTAACTGTACTCATGAGGAACCTGTACATAGACCAAAAGGCAGTTGTTTGAACAGAACAAGGGGGAACCAAATGGTTTTAAATTAGGAAGTGTGTGCACCATTTGTATACAAACATTGTATTCTTGCACCATACTTATTCAATCTGGATTCTGAGCAAACAGTCTGAGAATCTGGTTTGGAGGAAGCCTCATTAGCAACCTGCGATATGCAAATGGTATAACCTTACTTCCTAAAAGCAAAGAGGACTTACTGATGAAGATCAAAAACAACAGCCTTCAGTATGGGTTGCACTTCTTTGTAAAGAAAACAAAAATTCTTAACAATGGACCAGTAAACAGCATCAACATCAAGATAAACAGAGAACAGATTGAAACTGTCAAAGACTTCATTTTGTATGGGTCAACCATCAACATTCATGAAAGCAGGAATGAAGAAATGAAATGGCATGTTTACATTCGGCAAATCAGCTGCACAAGACCTCTTTAAAGTGTTCAATAGCAAAGATGTCAGTATGAGGACTAAGGTGTGCCTCACGCAAGCAATGGTATTTTCAATTCACATACTTATCTGTATGTGAATGTTGGACAGTGAATAAAGACCATAGAAGAATTGATGCATTTAAATTATGGTGTTGAAGGAGTATATTAAGAGTACCATGGGCTGCCAAACAAACAACCTTTGTTAGAAAAAGTACAGCCAGAATGCTCCTTGGAAGCCATGATGGCCAGACTGTCTCTCATACTGAAGACATTATCAGAAGGGACCAGTCCCTAGAGAAGGGTATCATGTTTGGTAAAGTGGCAGGGAAAAAGAGGAAGACTTCCAACAAGATGGATTGGCACAGTGGCAGCAGCAATGGGTTCAAACATAGCAACAATTGTGAGGTTGGCAAGGACCAGGCAGTGCTTCGTTATGTTGTGCATAGGGTCTCTATGAGTGGATACCGAATTGATGGCACCTAAGAACCACCACAACAACAACATATGCATGTGAAAGTTGCAAAATGATGAATAAAGAAGACTGCAGAGTAATTGATTCTTTTGAGTTATGGTGCTGGAGGAGAATATTAAAAGTACCATGCACTGCCAAATGAACAAACAAATCTGTGTTAGAAGTACAGCCAGGATGCTCCTTAGAAGCCAGGATAGCCAGACTTTGTCTCTCATGCTTCAGACATATTATCAAGAAGGGCTAGTCTCTAGGTAAGGACACCATGTTTGGTAAAGTGTCGAGTCAGCGAGAAAGAGGAAGAACCCCAATGAGATGGATTGGTACAGTTTTAGCAGCAACAGATGTAAGTGTTACAACAATTGTGAGGTTGGCACAGAACCCAGCAGTGTTTCATTCTGTTGTGTCTAATAAGGCCACTATAAATTGGCACAGTCTAGATGGCACCTAACAACAACAATAGTGAAGCAAAATATATAATTTGTTCAACATAAAACTGATGATCTGCTCCTTCACTCAGTTCACAATAATAATAAAAAATAAATTTGTGGGAGAAGATCACTAAGTCTGTCACCCCTAGAGCTGCTGGGGAGATTTAAATCATTAACCTTATATAAAAGTTGGGCAAGAACTTGTTAACTATTTCACTCACAGTCTGGTGATAGTAGAATTCATACTGTTATTCCCTATTGAGTCCTGGTGTGGCGCTGTGGGTTAATGCACTGGATTGCAAGGTTAGTTTCAACCACAAGGTTGGCAGTTCAAGCTCATCAGCCACTCCTTGGAAACCCTCTACAGGGTCACCACGAGTCAGAACGGATTTGAAGTCACTTAACAACAACAACAACATTGTGACTATAATGTTGCCTTGAAGCAAATGAATAATTATTGGATATTTTAGTTTATTCAGCCCCTGTGTCCTAAGGAATTAGAATTTTCAGTGTGGAAGAAATGAAGTAAACTTGTAATTTTAAAGTTCAGTTAAAAAGAAAGAGAGAAGGGGAGAATTAAAATATTTGAAGGGAAAATGTCTTAGAATTTTCCAGAACCAAAGAAATGCAAGAATCCACAGATACTGGAGGATATACTCCAAAAAAACAAGAAAGTACACAGGAAAGGAGGATACAGAATCCTGAGGCAGAGAACCCACAGAGTAATGGTGATGTAGGGGACCAACGCTATGGTCTGGAAAGAGGTAGAGGCTGCCTGGAAGAAAGTCTAGAGAGAGAATAAAAAAGCAGTGTTCATAATCTGATTCATTGAATTGTGTGGAATGGGATATTGAGTGGGACTTTCCATGGAGAGTTGGGAATCAATGAAATCAATTTTCTTAAAAACTTAGAAAAAAATACTAAGTTTGTAAATTTAGTGTCATGTTCAAAGGCACATTTAAAGTATGAGGTGTGACACATGCCCCGGGTTCTGCTTGGAGTGTGCCACTAAACAGTTCTATTATCTTTGTGTTCCAACTTCTCAATCACAGAAGACATCCAGATGAGGGGTAGGGCGAAGCACATACAAGGGGGCAGCAAATGAGAAAGAGCCACAAATATGAACGGTGCCTACTAGTGGCAGCCAGATCAAAATGGAGAAGGTGTTTCTGCTGACACCTTGCCCTTATCTTAAAATTGCATCTTGGGCACACAACTTAGAGATTGCCTTGTGCACTCATTACCCTTGATATACTTCTGATCATATGCTACTTATTTACATAAGCATAATGAAATCCAGGGAGTCCTGGTGGTGTGCTGCAGGATAATGTGCTTGACTGCAAGGTCAGTTTGAACTGCAAGATTGGTGGTTCAAACCTACCGGCTGCTCCTCAGAAACCTTGTACAGGGTCTCTATGAGTCAGAACCAACTCGACAGTACTTAACAGCAACTTAACAACAACAACAATGATATAAACAAAAATATTGACTTAACCAAAATCTATAATGTAATTCTTTTGATAGAATGAGGGGAAGGGAAGAGATAAGAATACTAGCTCATCGTCTCCCATAATAGAAAGTCAGTAGGTAAGTTTTCATTCTAGAATTCAAGAAATGGCCGTGACGGGCATGTTATTTCAAAATACAAAGGTGAAAGACCTGAAGAAATAGTTAACTGACTAGAAACAGTTTGACTTTCAGATATGGGGCTCAGAAGGCTATTAGGACTGGAGCAGAATTGTTTGACTTTTAAAATAATGGATTCAAATAATTAAACTACCAATACAGGAAGTATCATTCTCTTTGTCACCTTTCCTTTTTCCTATCTCCTTCCCCAGCTTCCTGTCACACACACACACACAGAATGATTTTGAAGGTTTGAAGAAGTGAAAACTAGTTTTTCTTCACAAAGTCATTGAGAATGCTACTTAAAATGCATCAGGGCCCATTTTGATGTTGTACCCACTGGTTTCCTTACATAGTTTGCCCTACCTACCTGGCAACGTAGTTCAGTATGAAAAAGTCATTGATTCTTGAAGCCCTTGCTCATTTTATGGGAAGCACCAGGTTATCATACCTAGTTGAGTCTTGGCATTTGTTTCACTTAAAAATTCTTTCACTTCCTCTTTGAAATTATAGGAGTCCCTGGGTGGTATAAACAGATAGCACCCGACTACTAGCTGGACTCGATGGCAAATAACAACAACACCACCACTAGTTGGTACGTTAGTGGTTCAAACCCACCCAGAGGCTCTTTGGAAAAAGGTCCCCAGTCTTGAAGACTCTATGGAGCACAATTCTACTCCGTGTATATGGGGTCAGCAGGAGTCAGAATCAGCTTGACAGAAACAAACAACAACAAAAACGTGATGTCATCACCAGTGGCATCCACTTGTATACTTGACACAGTAAATGCATTTGTTAAAGTGTCATGTAGAGAAATCAAACTGCCAACTTTCTTTGCAGGACTCACAACTGGAGTTTTCTGAAAGACTATGATCCGATGGTAAGCCCAAACATATTCCAGGCAGGTATACTTGCATTTTGAATATTTATTCATTCTTTCAATCATTCACCTAACATTTATTGACCTACTTTTTGCTAGATACTGAGTTGTACAGAGCTGAATAAAACACAGTCTCAGTTCAAGAAACTTAGGGTCTATTAGAGAAGAAAATAATCATGTAGAGTAGTTAGAAATTACTTTCAGAGTACTTCTTGATTTTTTTTAAGATGTTGAAAATTCTTCTCCTGCACAAGGTTTTCAGGTAGGTATACTACTGTGTGTATGGCATGGTGTGTGCCCAGTATGGAGAACAAGTTTGGGTAACGATCCTTTGTGAACTAATTCCCGGGCCCTTATCATTAAGAAGCTTCAGTAGCGTAGTGGTTACGAATCGGGCTGTGAACCTCAAACTCGCAGTTCAAAACTACCAGCTGTTCCACAGGAGAAAGATGGGGCTTTCTGCTCCCATAAAGATTTATAGCCTCAGAAACCCTGTACAGGGTCACTATGAGTCAGAACCGATTCCACGGCATATCACCATCACCACCACCAATATTATTAAGGAATCCTGGTGTGGTGCTACAGGATAATGCATTGGACTGCACCGTCAGTTTGAACTGCAAGGTTGCCAGTTCAAACCACACCAGCTACTCCTATACACTGTGAGTCAGAACCAACTCAACAGCACATAACAACCATAACAACAATATCATTAACTCCAATCCATCTTCCACTTTGACACCAGAGTAATTAAACTGCAAAATTGACCATATCACCCTCTGCTTAAAATCCTTCAATAAATAGCTTCTCAGGTAAAATATGCATTTTTCAGCATGACTTACAATGACCTTGCCTACCTCTCCAGTCTCTTTGTTCATCACTCCCTCACAGTGTCCAATTCTTTCTTTTCTCCAGGCCTTTGTGCATGTTGTTGCTCAGTGTGACATGCCCTTTTTAGCTCATCAGCCTGAAGAACTTATTCATCCTCCAAGACCCTGTTCAAGTGCATCCTCCTCTGAGGAGCCTCACTTCCCAAGCATGGCTAATCAGATCACAGCTTTGACTCACCAGTGTATCTCTGCTATTCTTTTGTTGTAGGCTGTACTTACAATATCACAACAATCAATTTCACTAGACTAGGTCCTTAGAGGAGTTTTGGTAACGTAGTGGTTACAAATCGGGCTGCGAATCTTAAGGTCAGCAGTTCGAAACTACCAGCTGTCCCGTGGGAGAAAGATGAGGCTTTCTGCTCCAGTAAAGATTTACAGCCTTGGAAATCCTGTACAGAGTCACTATGAGTCGGAACCGACTTCACGGCACATAACAACAACAAGGACATCCTTAGAGGAGATCTCATAATGTAGTGGTTTATGAGATAGGTTGCTAAACGCAAGTCAGAAATTCAAATTTACTGGTCGCTTCACAGGAGAAAGATGAGGCTTTCTTCCCCCACAAAGATTTATAGCCTCAGAAACCCCATATAGGGTCACTACAAGTCAGAACTGACTTGATGGCACACAACCACCACCATCACCACCATGAGGTCCTTAAGAGAAAGAACAAAGATGGATTCATCTCTGTGCCCCACCTCCAGCACCCATACAATGTCTAGCACTCTGTATTGAATGAATGGCGAGGGAATCTAGCTGTGAAAAGAATAATTGAAGAACCAAAATGGGAAATGTACATTATAGAAAATCTATCAAGAAGGTGGCCATACTGAACTGAGCCTGTGAACTTTAGAAAAGGTTTAATGCCTACACTGCTGGACTTGGCTGGGCTTGTTGCTACCTTTCTTGGAATCGAAAATGCAATTCTTGTAATCTGAAATTCTACACCAAGCTCCTGGGCTGACCTTCCAGTCTATAGCAGGTTCTCTCTGCCAACCGTTTACGTACTAGCAACATGACTACTGAAACCAGCATCACACCCAAACGATAATGCCACTTCACGATGGCTTTTCCCAGGTGAAAGCTGGATCTCATTACTTGACTGTAGCCATGTCACATGACACAGGTAGACAAAGTTAACCATAAATAGGGGCAGAGACAGCTGAGAGTTTTCCTTCACTGATCAGATAATCCTGAATACTACATATTCATTCATCTACTGGTTATAAATGTTGCTACCTAAACTCAGCTAAGTATGGTTACCCAGACTCATATATCAAACATCGAAAGGTGTGTATAAGAATACACAGAGAGAGAAACAAACAAGATGGATCCGGTGGAAGTGCAGTAAAGAAGCTCCGCCAACAACAACACAGAATACCAAGCAGGCTCAGGGGATGGTCCCAGAACTCTGAACTACATATAAAGGAATATTTAAAAAGTTGGAAGGCTTACAGCTGGGGGAATTTGTGGCAG
>NW_006408649.1:7776342-7782522 GCF_000296735.1 Chrysochloris asiatica | reverse complement strand
AAAAGAATACACAGAGCAGCACTGCTCAAATAGCCAACAACAGTGGACTAAATAAGCATATAGTGAACTGTTCATGTAACTCACACAGTGCATAGCAATGAGAATGCATGACCTGCAGCCCCACACAGTAACATATTTCTAAGAAAAAGAAATCAGACAAAGACGTGAATCTATTAATAAAAGCTTCAGAAATAGACAAAACTAATCTGGTGTGTTAAAGGTTTCCAAGGGGTGGAGAAGATTATATTTCTTGATTTAGGTGGTGGTTACACAGCATGTTCATTTTGAGAACAATTAATGAGGTCTACAGTTGTGATTTGTATACTTTTCTGGACATAGTTATACTTCAAGTTAACATTTACTCATGGAAAATTTTAAAAAACTTATCGAGTGCTCTGCTCAGATGTGAAGCAGTGTCTTAGACCATAGGTCATAGGGATAGATGGAGGAATAAGACACAGTTCCTTGGCGGTCAAACTCTCTGGGGGAGGCTGACAGGTAATTGTTATTGTTGTTGTTGTTTTTATGTACCGTGGAGTTGGTTCCGGCTCATAGCGACCCTGTACAGGGTTTCCGAGGCTGTAAATCTTTACGGGAGCAGAAAGCCTCATGTTTCTCCCATGGAACAGCTGGTAGTTTCTAACTGCTGACCCTGAAGTTAGCAGCCCAATTTGTAACCACTACGCTACCAGAGCTCCTTTGACAGGTAATTAGATCACAAGATAAAAGTCAAGGAGTGTGGGACACCTATGGGGAAGGGAGGAGTGTGGGACACTTATGGGGAAGGGAGACTCAAGGTTGAGAAGGGGCAAGTCAAAGACTCAGGAATCATGTCACTCTTCTGGGGGTCACAAACCAGAATGGATTTTGAAGCAGTCAGAGAAAAAGGAAGTCTACTCTCTGTTTTGTGGTCTTCACATCTAACAATCCCTTGGGTGGCAGGTGGGTGTGTTCCAGTTTTCCATACCATGTATAACAGGCACTGTCTTCCTCAGGGTAATAAGAAGGAGCAGCCGACATTGCCGGAGTACGTGCCTCTCTTCTCAGACACAGTCCCCAACTCGACCAACCAGGTTGTGGGCAGCAGAGTGGACACACCTCTGGGGAAAGTGCTCATAAACATGGACTACTTTTTTATGGAAGGAGCTCGGAAGAAGAAGCTTGAAGAAGAGTTGCAGCCCATCTAGGAACACCAAGGGGCTGGGCCCCATCTAACTGAGGTGGATGTGGAGTCTCTGAGTTGACTTAGCACATGGCCTGGCCCAGGGAAAACTGTCCACAAATGTTAGCAGGTGCTTTTAGTATCTCTAAGGTCATAAGAAGGAGTCTTCATTTTTTTAGCATGAAGAAGACTCAAGTAATTTTCCCAAGGCCGTATCATCTGGAATGGTCAGTGAGATGGTACCTGGCATTGTGGTTGGGAGTACTAGTTGCTTGGGTTCAAAACCTGCTCCAGATTCTTATCGGCTGTGTAACCTTGGGCAGGTTGTTTGAACCCTCTGTACCTCTGCTTTTCCATCTATAATATGATGTACAAGGGGAATTTTCCTGAATGTGACAGTGTAGAATAAAGACTGTCCTGCTAACTAAAAGGTTGGTATTTCAACCCTACCAGCCTTTCCTCAGAACCCTATAAGGAACCAATCCGATTCAATGGCATTTAACAACAACAGGAGGGCTTCAATTTTTTTTGGAAAAATTCCATTATCTTTCAATTCCATTTCCCAGGAACTTTCTGAAGTCCTTTTGTATTCGTATCCTATTATTATCACAGTAATTTAATAACTCAAACTTAGTAACTTAAAGTCATGATCTTATAGTTATAAAGGCTAGAAATCCAAAATGATTCTTACTGGGCTGCCTTCCTTGTGGAGGCTCTAGGGAACGATCTGTTTCCTTGCCTTTGCCGGGTTATAGAGACTGTTCTCATTCCTTGGCACTGGGCTCCTTCTCCCATCTTCAAAGACAGTATCATAACCTCTGCAAGTCTCTCTTTTGTCTTCTTTTTTCATTTAGACATTGGCTATCAAAAATTGGGGGTGGTGGCTATAAAAGCATGAAGTGTCTGGCTTATAAGCTTTCATGGGTGTGCTTAGTTTCAGAATGAGGGGGGCAGGGTAGAATTCCCTCTTTTCCATGATCGTTTATTTGACATTTTTTGTGTACTTGCTACTTATTGATACAGCAAACAAACAAACATGCTTCATCTTTAATGGGAATGCAAGATCAAATAAAAAATATTTTTTATGAAAGTCATCTATAACCGTTGGTTTACAAATCCAAGTTGTTTTTTATTTTTGTGTTGTTCTTTTTTTTACTACAATCCCCTCTCTGCAACAACATTTATTCTACTTCCTTCCTGTGGCTCCCCATTTACATCTTATATTTCACAAATGAGCAAGGGAAAAATATTTGATGTACACTTATAAAACAAAAATATATATATTCATTTAAATGTCCAAAGGGCAGGTTCTGCCAGCCAGCCTCCTGCCCGCAGGTACACAGCCTTTCTCGTCCATGGTCCTAGAGTCTGTAACTGCTTGTTTCTTCATCCCATCACCTCTGCCACCATCTCTGCCATCGCTGCTTTTCTAGATAGGGATCTCACACTCCACTCATACTCTTCCTTACTGATGGTCCTGGAATCATCTATTCCTGAAATGAAAGACTAACTACTCCCCTGTTTTAGTTTTACATCTTCTATAGTAACAATTGGAATAATCACAATTAATTAATCCTGTTAACAATTAATCCTGTTAACAATTAATCAAAGTTGAGTTACAAAATCCTATCACTGTTCTTCCCCCTCCCCCCCATCATTCCCTTTACTAGATCCACCTGGAAAAGAGGGAAATTATTCAGTGGGGATTCTATCCTGCCCCACCTCATTCTGAAATGAAGCACACTCATGAAAGCTTACAAGCCAGCCACTTCATGGTTTTATAGCCACACACACACCCCCATTTTTGATAGCCAATGTCTAAATTTCTCACCCCTATCAACCCAGTACACTCAAGAAACAAGGTTGTTCCTTGATATGAAGAATCCTTCCATTCCAGTTAGAATTTTGTGGCATTGCATTCATAGGCAGAATGTTACTTCATTAAATTGTAGCAATTTGCACTTGTTCACAGTATCAAACATCTGTAGCTTTCTTGGTTCAAGTTCTGGTCCAAGCTATCCAAGCTAGATCAAATGGGTACTAGCCTTTCATCTTCTTTTAAGGATCCTGGTATTATATCAGAATCACCCTGGTAATCCAGGAGAATTTCTCCGTCTCCAAATATTTAACTTAGTCATATTTGTAAACTCCCTTTTGCCATGGGAGGCAACAGATTCACAGGTCCCACTGATTAGCACACACCATCTTAAGTAGGCCATTACTCTGCCTGCAACATTTGAGGGTACTAATAGTACCAATTTTATACAATTGCTATGATTCTGACTCAGTTAGTATAGTAAGTGCTTAAGCCAGTGCCTGGAACACAATGTGATATCAGGCTTTGCCCAGAAGCTTCCTCTCTTAGGAGGGAGAATTGTCCTGGTGTGGTTCCCTAGGGAAGATGTGCGTCCTCAGACAGGGCTACTGGGAAGGTTGACATGCTCACACTCAGCTTCTCTGTCCCTTTCATTATCTGGTCTGTTCAATGCCATCCTGACCTGGGTGGTCAGGGTTAGGCTAGGGCTGGGCATCGAGTAGCTGATGCAAGGTAGCTGAGTTGAAGGAAGCAGGCCATCCCATGTTCATCTGTGACCTAGATCCGTGTCACATCTTCAGTCCATCCACATGCTCTAATACCCTGAGACACTGAATGTGCTGTGTGTGGACAAACAGGGTGGGTCCTGGGTGTGGGGTCAGATAATTGAAGGGGAGCAGAGCATTCAGGGCCAGTGGGGGCACACTTGCTAAGTATGGATTTGTTGACTATACCAAAGGTCATGTTGGCAGCCTGCATAAATTTGATAATGGATAATTTGAGCCCCTATGTTGTTGTTGTTGTTATGTGCCGTGGAGTCGGTTCCGACTCATAGCGACCCTGTACAGGGTTTCCGAGGTTGTAAATCTTTACAGGAGCAGAAAGCCTCATCTTTCTCCCACGGAAAAGCTGGTAGTTTCGAACTGCCAACCTTGAGGTTCACAGCACGATTTGTAACCACTACGCTACCAGAGCCCCTATATCCAAGTAAAAGTTGCAGCAAAGACTTCTTTCCTCTCTGCTGGCTAAAAAACCTAGTCTGTCCATTCTCTTCTTCTGGGTGCATAGCTAGGTTATATTGTACAGGCTTCCTTGTGATAGATTCGTATCTGTGTGACTGAGTCATGGCAAATGAAATACGAGCAATGGCAACATGTGCCACTTCCAGGCCTGGCCTGCCGAGCACCCATGTGTGGGCCTCCTTCTCTTTGCTCCTTCAACTTAAAGATTGGAGTATGCGGGGAGGATGGAGCCCCCGGAGGGAGGTCCCTGAATGGGCAATGGAGTTGGGACACTCACATTGGGCTGTAAAGTTAGTGAGGTGCAAATGCTTGTATTAGGTGCAAGAACAAAAGCAGAAATCAACATGCAGAAGACAAATACAGTAATACATAAATGTAGTAATGCTGGTGTTGCTATTAAATGCTGTCGAGTCAGTTCCGATTCACAGTGACCTTATATAGGGTTCCCAAGGAGCAGCTGGTAGGTTTGAACTGTCAGCCTCATGGTTAGCAGTCAAGTATTTATCCTACAGTGTCACACCAGGACTCCCATATGCAGTGTAAAGCATTTAAACTGTATTCTTTTATTGGCTTCACAAAACAACTGGATGAAGTAAACAGGCAGAGATGCTATACACAGAGATTGCTATTGGCAAACATTGAGACACCTGTTTTAAATAAAACCTCAGAATTCTCAAAGCAAGTAAGAAATCCACACATGCACTAAACCCAGGTTCTTGGGCTTTGATGCTGATGTGCTTTGCCACAGCCACAGCTTCCTGAGGACACAGGAAAACAGAGTAGGGGCCGAAGTGGCTGTTTTGGCACTTGGGGTTTATCCAGCTTTCCATCTAATATTAAATGCCACTGTTATTTCTGTGTATTCGCTATTTAATTCTCTCAGCTATCTCATGAGATAGGTAGTAGTAGCATGCCTTTCAGATGAGGCACATGAGAGAAAATGGGACCTCAGAAACCCTATACAAGGTTGCTATGAGTCAGAACCACCTTGACAGCACACAATATCTGATGCACAGAGAGGTTAAGTAACTTGTCCAATGTCAAATAGATGGTAAGTGGTGGAGTCAGGTTCAAAGCCAGTAATTTAGTCTGGCTCCAGAGACTATATGAGGAGGGGCTTCAAAAAGTTTATGGAAAATGCAATCAAAAGATAATGGATTTTTTTCAGGTACTTTTGGAAGTCCTCTAGTATACTTAAACTCTATGCTACTATACTACATAAAACCAAACCAAGCCTGCTGCATGGAGTCAAGTCTGACCCATAGTGTCCCTCTAGGACTGAGCAGAATTTTTCCATAGGGCTTCTGAAACTGTTCATCTTTACAGGAACAGAGAGCCTCATCTTTTTCTTGCAAAGCAACTGGTGGATTTGAACTGCTAACATTTCAGTTAGCAGTCTAATGCTTAATCCTCTGTGCCACGAGAGCTCCCTATGCTATATTGTTGTTGTTGTTGTTAAGTGCTGTCGAGTCAGTTCATACCCACAGCGACCCTACATAGAATTTCCGAGGAGTGGCTGGTGAGGTTGAAGTGCTGACCTTGCTGTTCAAACCGACCTTGCAGTGCAGTGCATTAACCAGCAGCGCCATACCAGGGCTCCCTGGGACTCCCTGGGTTACATGCCATGGAATCAGTCCCAACTCAGCCATAGCAACCCTGTATAGGGTTTCCGAGGAGCAGCTAGTGAGCTTGAACCACCGACTTTGCAGTTCAAACTGACTTTGCAGTCCAGCACATTAACCCACAGTGCCACACCAGGACTCCAGAGGGTCTTGTTGTTATTGTTGTTGTTAAATGCCGTCGAGTTCGAAAAGGGTCTTGTTGTTGTTACGTGCCATCGAGTCGGCAGCGATTCATAGCTACCCTATGCACAACAGAAGGAAACACTGCCTGGTCCTGGGCCAACCTCACAATTGTTGCCATGCTTGAGCCAATTGATACTGCAACTTTGCCAATCCATC
>NW_006408649.1:7721001-7775467 GCF_000296735.1 Chrysochloris asiatica | reverse complement strand
GTTCTGGAATATTCATACTTTGCAATGTTGTCCATAGCTTGTCATGGCCCATTTCCAGCACTATATCTTAGAGACTGAGAAAATCTGCTGCCACTTTCCCAAGGACCTTTCATATGCTAAAAATTTGTTAGTCAATTTACTGAAGATTAAGGGAGTCCCAAAGAGCTCTGGTAGTGTAGTGGTTACTAGTAGGGCTGCTAGCCTTAAGGTCAGCAGTGTAAAACTACCAGCCGTTCTGTGGAAGAAAGATGAGGCTTTCTGCTCCTGCAAAAGTTTATAGCCTCAGAAATCCTATACAGGTTCGCCATGGGTCAGAACTGACTCAAAGGCACTTAACAACAACAACAGGACCCCTTTCCCCAAGAAAAGCTCGTCAGTTACCAAATTAAAAAGAACATGGTATTTCCATATAATACAAATCCTGCCTCTCTTCTGCTACCACACTCTTGGGCACAGCAAACCTCCATGTGAGAATGCGATTCTGGTGTCAGATGGGAAAGGCCAGTGGCAAACACAGCAGGACACTGTCCTGTGCCTTTTGATCAGAGGACACAAGAGTCTGAGATGGATTTGGGGTTCCCTGTCCAACCTGAGATCATGCGTCTAGGGAAGTCAGTGGCCAGTACAGGCTGGAATCAAAGCCTGTATCACTTGAAATTCAAGTACAAACACATTGGAACAAGTGGGTGCTGGTGGCTCCTTTAAGAGCTGGTGTGTTTTTGCCATGAATCTGTTCTAGATTGTTTTTATACTCAGAAAAGGAAACAAAAACCAATGGTGTTGTTTCCATTTGAGGGAAAGAGTGGGAGAGAAAGGTATTCTGGGAATTCCCAGAAGCAAGAGAAATTGAGATTGCAGATGGATGCAGGTGGCAGAGTTGGCAGACTGGAGGCTTTTCTGCTCACCTCTAAAGGGAGGGTAGGACCTAGGGACCAGTGCCAGCTCTACCACTTCCTACAAGGGCACCTCTTACAAACAAGGTAGATGCATTAAGCACATGACATAAATTGTCTTATGTGGGTGCTATTGTTCCCATTTGAGAGGTTTGGAAACTAAGCCAGACCTCATCCAGTTTGGTCAGGATTACACAACTCATAAGTGACAGAACTACATCCCCCTTTCTAAGCCTCAGTCTCATCAGCTGTAAAATGGGGAAGGGCAGATTCATAAGCCATTACTATAAGCCATTACCATACTGCAGGGTGTTTGGCTCTTTTACAGAGTGCCTGAGTCAGCTAGGATAAAGCATTATAGAAAGACGGCCCATTTCGTGCTCACAGGCCTGCCTAGCAGGTAAGGGTTGGCTAATCTTGGCTGGGCCTAGCTGAACGTGGCTTCACACTTCAGGTTCAACCCAGTTATGCTCCACATGCCTCTCATTCTTCTGGACCACCAGGTACCAGGGACATGTTCTTCTCCTGTCATATTACTGAAACATAAGAGCCAAACCAAACCATGTCCATCCACTGAAAGTGTCTGAAACAATCACACATTCTAACATTATTTTGTTCACTAAAATAAGTCACACAGACAAACCCAACCTCACTTGGATAAGAAAATACTTCATCCACAGCAGAATGTTTGCTATACAATAATCCTATTGATTGTACAGAGACTCTGACCAATTCCACAAACAGCTTTGAGCAATGTTTATCAATGACTGAAGCAGATGACTGAAGTAGACCTTATGCTCCATGATTGTGAGCAGACCAAGTCCTTAGATTGCAGGGGCTTCCAATCTTGATCTGGTTCAAACTTCCCATAAACCCTTCTAGAAAGGCACCTACTCTATTTACCACTCCACCATGAAGCTGTTTGTTCCTGAGCCCACATTGGGGCAAAGTGCTCAGAGAGTACAAGCCAATGGGTCTCTGCCCTCAGGCGCTCATAGCCTGCAGTTAGACATCCCTCCACACACACCTGCCCCGATTCCTTGTCACAAAACAAGGTTGACTGTGACCAGTGCAGTGGTGTGGTGCTGTAAGTTAGCACTGTATTGCTAACCACAAGGTTGGTGATTCAAACCCACCAGTCGTTCCTTGGAAACCCTATTTAGGACCACTATAATTCCAGAGTCTGGAGTGATGTTGCGGGTTAATGCGCTGGACTACAAAGTTGGTTTGAACAGCAAGGTCGGTGGTTCAAGCTCACCAGCTGCTCCTCAGGGTTGCTATGAGTCCGAAATGACTTGACAGCACTTAACAACAACAATGAGTCTGAAATGACTCGACAGCACTTAACAACTAGAGTTGTGTATGTACTTGGTGTGGGCAGACATGTCTGTGATATTCAGAGAGCAGCCTCTCTGACTGAGGAGCTCAGGGATAGGAATTCCCATGCAGAAGATAGTAACTAAGCAGACCTTTGAGGAAAACTCAGAGGAGATGGCTAAGGAAGGCTGGGTGGGGCTGACTAAGTCAAGAAAGGCTTAAAAGGAGGGACAAAGCCAGCAGACTGCCCTGGCACAGGTTTGGCTAAACCTCTTTCTGCACTCTCCAGCCAATGGCCGGTCTGGCTATGATCCCTTGTTGAGTGGCACCATGCTGAGGAGATTCCTCCTCATAACCAGCCAGTGCCCCCTCCTCTCCCTGACACATCTGCTCCTTACCTTCCTACAGTGACCACATCTCACCTACAGAAGTCAAGGAAATCAGAACGGAGGAGCATCAGCCCTGAAAATCCATCTACCAATCCCATGCCTTGTTGGGGCCAGAACAGGGTGGGTGGATGTGAGCCCGTGGCTTGAAACAAGTGGGCCCGTGGCTTGAAACAAGTGGGCACCAATCCCATAGGACAAGCACCAGCTCAGCACAATGTGTCTTCTCTCTGTGGCAGAGCCAGCTTTTCCACTCCCATGTGATAAAAATGACCACCACTCACAGAACATACAGGTGAGAGCCTGTGACATCTTTCTGTGCTAGAAAGTATGTGCTGAAACATGATGGGGGCATGCCAGAGGGGCATAAGAGCTAGCTTAAAGGGGCCCCCATGGGCATATTTGGGACAAATTGAGCATCAAAACGGGTGACAGGAATGGTCTGTACCTTATTGCATCTATGGTCACTCTCTCAACTGACACACACAGCTTCAGGAGCAAAGTCAGTGCCCACACATCATCCCATTAAATAATAGTAATAGCAGCAAGGAATCTGTGAGTTCATACTGACAAAAAAAGGTTTTGGTTTGTTTTTTTAGGGGAGGAAAGTCTCAGGGCCCTTTTGGAAGTATAGTGATGAAGGTAGTAGCTGGAGCCCAGGTGTGGTGTCAGATTAGTCCCCAGTTTGGACAGCACTGAGAGAATGGTGGCCGCTTCTTGAGTTAGTGGCTTTCCTGGGCGTGCCAGAATCTACCTGGAAGGTTCTGAGAACTCAGTTTAAACCCTGAGTCCTCAGTCCTTCCAATGATTCAATACGCTGCCTAATACCTCCAATTATTTCACAAACCAAGGAGGAGGATTCTGTGCATGTAAATGAACCCTCACAGATACACTCTTGTTAACAGGGGCCCTCCAGATTCTTCAAAGTTCTGGTCCATTCCGTTGTTTCCTAGGGCCTTGTCTGGATGGCTCATTCAGGACTAGTTTTGAATTTACTGCAGCAAGCAAATCCCCAAGCATGTAAGCCTGTGACCCAAAGAAGAATGGTGTGGACTTTTTCATTAACTTGGTCTATGTTGAAAGTGGGACCGTCTTCTATTGAGGCACCTCAATTTTTATAAGATGATGGCAATATGATCTTCAGTTTGGCCAGCTGTGAAGAAAAGCCAGCACTTAACTACTTAGTGGCATTCAGAGATCAGCTGCACTTTAAATCAATGCCAAGGAATTATTATTTCCAGCTCACTGCTGTGCATTATACACTTAGCAAAAGATAGGCTCAGAGAATCAATATTTATAAATGATTTCCCACAGCAAGGGTAGTCCATTCCTCTTTAGGTACTTCTGTCTTGTGCTTCTCCACTTTTACTGTGCATGCAAATAATTTAGGCATCTGGTTAAAAGGAAGATTCTGCCCAGTACATGTGTGTATACATAGGCATACACCTATATATGTATATGGAGTCCTGGTGTGATGCTGTGGGCTAATGTGTCAGACTGCAAAGTCATTTGAACTGCAAGGTTGCTGGTTCAAGCTCACCAGTTGCTCCTTGGAAACCCTATCTATGCAGGGTCACTATGGGTCAGAATTGACTCGACAGCACTTAACAACAACATATGTGTATATGCATGTGTGTATATTTGCATATGTGTATGTATGTGTGTGTGTGTGTGTGTGTGTGTACTCTAGCTCTATCTCCTGGCAGAGCTAGAAGCAATGACACCACCAGAGCAATAAACACATTGAATGCCCAGATCTTTGAGCGCTGCTGGTGTAGTTGTTAAGTCCTCTGTTGTAAACTGAAAGTTTGCCATTCAAACCCAACCAGCAACTCAGTGAGTTAAAAGACTTGGTGATCTGCTCCAAGACTGTTGTTTTTGTTAAGTGCTGTCAAGTTGGTTCCGACTCATAGCAACCTTGTATAGGGTTTCTGAGGAGCGGCTGGTATTTTTGAACCACTGACCTTATAGTTCAAACCAACTTTGTGGTCCACAGTAAGACTACAGCCAGGAAACCTATGGGACAGTTCTGTTCTGTCCTATAGGGTCACTAGGAGTAGGACTAGACAGTAGTAGATTTTTGTTGTTATATACTCCTAACTTGGCTTCAAAAATGATCAATTCATGCCAATTTTGTTTCATCTACATCTTCATTCACTCCTTAACCCCCAATGTTTTGACACAAATCCCAGCTACATCTGTAATATTTCGTCTGAAAATGGTTTGGTATATACCTCTGAAAAAAATAAGGACGTCTCTGGAGGGCAGAACCCTAATGCTGAGCAATATCTTCCTCTCAAGCTCTTTGGCTGAGAAGCTTACAGTAGGATCAAAACTAGTTGTGGTTTTGAGCATTACATAGAGTTTGGTACTCCATTTCTGTGATTTTGGGGTTTTTTAAATAACCAGGTGTGGTGCTTCAAGTTGGACTGCAACATCGGTTTGAACCGCAAGGTGGGCTGTTCAAGCTCATCAGCTGCTTCTTGAGAATCCTATGCAAGATCACTGTGAGTCCAAATGACTCGACAGCATTTAACAACAACAACAATGTATGTATGAGTCCTGGTGTGGCACTGCAGGATACACACTGATCTGTGAACTACAAGGTCGGCAGCTCAAAACCACCAAGTGCTCTTCAGAAACCCTACACAGGGTTGATAAGAGTCGGAACAAATTCAGTAGCACTAACAACAACAATGTATGTATGGAGGAGTCCTGAGAACTTAGTTATTCCAAAAGGTCAAAGCAGCTTGGGCTCACTGGCTGCTTCACAGAAGAAAGATGTAGCAGGCAGTCTGCTTCCAGACTTGGAAACTCTTTGAATCCACTGTGGCTTGGTGACCTTCCAATTCCCTACAGCGTCACCATGTCTGAATTGACTCCATGGTAACAGGTAACTTTTTTTTTTAAATGTACTGCATGTATGTGATGTCAAGAAATTGGAAAATGCATCACTCGCCCCTCATTTTATGCCTTCGAAGGTCATGTCTACTTAATCTGTTGTTAGCAACACAATTCTATTCCATCTCCTTTAGGAAAATGTTTACGCTGACCTTCAGGTCTAAAAAACATGTCACAGACAAAAAGGTTCCTTCTGGCTAGGGCGGAGCATTCCCCACTCTCAAGACGGAGCCTCAGAGTTGTAGAATTCAGCCAGGACTTTGGGAAGGTCACAAGATGGAAAACCCCAGAAGGTTCTGGCCCCATCACTGTATGTAGGGGCGGTAGTCAAGCCCTCGACGCTTTCCTGGATTGTATCTCCATCTGTACAACTAGAGGAATGTGCATAAATGGAGTTGGATCGCTAGAGGTGGTTTAAAGTTTCAGTCTCTGAAATATGTATTGTTAAGTGCCATTCAGTCAGTTCGACTCATGGTGACCTTATATAGGATTTCCAAAGAGCAGTTGGTGGATTTGAACCACCGATCTTATAGTTAGCAGTCCAGTGCTTATCCTCCAGCACCACACTTTGTTGTTGTTAGGTGCCATCGAGTCGGTACCGACTCATAGCGACCCTTTGCACAGCAGAAGGAAACACTGCCCAATCCTGGGCCAACCTCACTATTGTTGCCACACTTGTTGTTGTTATATGCCATGGAGTCAGTTCCGACTCATAGCCACCCTGCACAGGGTTTCTGAGGCTGTAAATATTTAGGGAGCAGAAAGCCTCATCGTTCTCCCATGGAACAGCTGGTAGTTTCGAACTGCTTACCTTGTGGTTCACAGCCCGATTCCTACGTAACCACTACACTACCACAGCAACTTTTTGCCACACTAGGATTCCAAATACGAAGGGCATTCAAATTTTTTCTTAAAATTTTTCATTATCTTTTAATTCTATCCAATAACTTTTGATGCCCCCGGTACTTGTTGACAAAAATAAAACAACGCGTGAAAACTCCCAACAATATAACCCACCCCGCCCGCGATGGCATCCCATTTGCCCTACCGGAGAGCGTGTGAGTGCCAGACTGCTCCTCCCGGCGCTGGTGGGTGGGTCCCGGAAAAGTGAATCAGCAGCGGGCGGGACTGGGGTGGGGCGAGCCAGGCAGGACCACGGGGCTGGGCCGCGGCGGGAGGCTGGGGAAGGCGGAAGGCCTCGACTGTGCTCGCGGAGGGTGTGGGCTGAGCGGCTTCCATTCCTACAGCGGCTGAACCCCCGCGTCCCGAGAGCCCCGCTGGCGCTATGGAGACCGGACTGTTGTGGTTCTGCAACTGGAGCACGCTAGTCGTGTGCGCCGCGCTCAAGCTACCGCAAATCGCTGCCTTGCTGGCTGCGCGCAGCGCGCAGGGCATCAGCCTCCCGAGTTTACTTCTGGAGCTGGCCGGGTAAGGCCCGAGGAGGCCGGGGCAGCTGCCCTTCCTCCTTCGGTTTTCGGCAAAGAAAGTTCTGGGAGTGAGAGAGAGCTCCGAGGGCTAATACGGAATAGGCTTGGGGAAGATCCTTGAGCGCCGGCTTGATAGCTGGGCGGAGCGCGTTGGAGCTGTAGTCTCAGGACTGTTCTCCACTCTATTTGAAGTTCACCAAGCCACAATGAGCTCAAATGTTAAGAATTGTGAGAAATGTCTCAGTAGTCAGCAGTGTTTCGTTATATTGTGGATAGGATAGCTGAGTCAGTACCAACTGCACGACACCTCACAACAAAATCTTGTGTGGTACTGAGTGAGCACGCCCATTTTACAGATAAGGGAACTGAGACTTCTGGTCCATTAGTGACAAAACCAGCGGTAGTGTTTGCAATTACAGAATCGCTTATATCCACCATCCCTTTGGGCTTTGGTTTCCTCACTTGCAAAATGAAAGTTTTAACAATGATTTCTAAGGATCTTGTGGCTTCCTTTGGAGTCATAGAAAAATATGTGGAGGGTGAAGAGGGGGCGTGAACTGGGTCTTGAAAGATGGGCTAAGTCGAACAATTAGCAGAGAGAGCTAGAGTGTTCATAGGTTGAGGTAGTTTATCAGAAACTCAGAGTGAGTGTCCCAAATTTGTGTTGGTACAACTGGAATTCGGTGATAAGCACAGGACATGAAATACAGCAGTCTTAACCCTGGAAGTCCTTGGCAGCAAGTCTTCCTTGGGCTTCGGAAGGCTGGTCTTGGAAAAATTCCATCTTTTAATTCCATGTTTCAATAACTTTTGATGCTTTCCCTTTCACGGTGCTTGGCTAGACCCTAGCATCCTGGAAGAGAAAGAGGCCAAGAAAAGTGGAGAAAGAGAGTGGAGTGTGAAAGGAGGGAGAGGTCTGTAGGACCTCCCTGAGCAACTCCTTCAGTGAGGCTTTAAGGAGAGCCTTTCTGGAAGGGCTTGGCAGTAATTGAGGGCTAATTTAGAGTAATTCTTAGGGGTTTGTAAATGACCCTGCCCTGGAGACTCCTAGTAGTCTGGTTGAAGTGAAAAGTGGAAGGAGCCAGGTCCCTGGATGGGCACGCAGCATTTCATTTCAGGTTGGAGCACCTTTCCGACTGGGAATGGAGAAACTAGGACAAAGGAAATAGACAAGAAGGCTCAGTGCTTGCTTAAGGGGAGGTGAGAGTGGGCTGGGGTCCATCTCCAAGGGTATGGAAATCAAATCAGGGGAGGGGCTTGTTGTGGTTAGGTACCATGGAGTTGGTACTGACTCTTTGTCATAGTGACCTTATTATGCACAACAGAATGAAACAATTCCAGTCCTGCACCAACCGCACAATCATTGTTACACTTCATCCCGTTGTTGATTTTGCGTGCCTTCCAACCTGAGGGACTCATCTTCTGACAGTGTATCTGACACCGTATTCTGGTGCTGTTCACCATGCTTTGATATTAAATGTTCTGGTTCTATCTGACAGTGTTCCACTGCTATTCTTAAGGTTTTCAGTGGCTAAACATGTGGAAGTAGTCTTCCTCTCCTTCTTCCTAGTCTGTCTTAGTCAAGAAGTTCAGCTGAAACCTGTCCACCATGGGTGACCCTGTTGGTATTTAAAATACCCATGGCATAGCTTCCAGCATCACAGCGACTCAATCAATTCATGGATCCTTGAGCTGGAGATAATGAGGCTGATTGTACAGCAGTAGGTGTAAACTCTTTGTCCCATGCGTTACCAAAGGGCTAGAGTAATGGAGCAAAAAGGGTGGGAATATAGGCAGTGGAGACGATACAGGGAGCTGGCAGGGTGTATGTAGTATACTAGACACAATCGGCACCAGTCTTCTACTGCTGCACGCTAGCCTTATTTCCCCCGGTTCAAGGATCTATTTGTGGTAATCACTGTGAATTAGACACTGCATCTTTTTTTTTCTCACAACAATCCAGGGGGTGAAGTAACTTGCCCAGCCAAGCTCACCTGCTGTAGTTAGGCTGTGGTCTTACTGGGATCCTAGTTCTTTCTGTTCTGACTCCTCCCCACTTCCTGAAATTACTGGATTTTGATGTTCTCATATACAGTCCAAACTGTATATGATGGTGTCGTGCTGTAGGATAAGCACTGGACTGCAAGGTTGGTTGAAGCACAAGATCTGCAGTTCAAACTTACTAGCTGCTCCTCGGAAACCCTATACAGTGTCGCTATGAGTCAGAACTGACTCGATGGCACCTCACAACAACAACAAACAAGATATGGAGTCCTGGTGTGGTGCTGTGGGATACAGCACTGGACTGCAAGGTCGGTTTGAAGCACAAGGTTGGCAGTTCAAGCTCACCAGTCACTCCTTGGAAACCCTATAAAGGTTCGTTAAGAGTCGAAACCCACTAGACGGCACTTAATAACAACGCCATACATGAAACAACTGAATTTATTTTCTCCTAGTTCAGGAGGCCAGGAGTTCAAGTTCAATTCTCAGCAAGGTCAGTACTTCCTCAGAGTCTGAGGGACAATCTGTTCCATGCCTCTCTCTTAACTTCTGTGGTTTTCGGCAGTCCTTGACGTCCCCTGGCTTATAGCATAGTGCTTGCACTATATGTCTGTATGTGTCTCTTCTTTTATAAGTTACTGGTAGTAGACCCTACCCTAGTCCAAGACCTCATCTTAACTAATTACATCTGCAAAGACCTCATTTCTAAATAAGGTTACGCCCTAGAGTTCTGGGAGTACATGAATTTGGGGGTCAGAGGAAGTGCTGTGGTTCTGTAGGATAAACACTGGACTGCTATCTACAAGGTCAGTGGTTTGAGCCTACCAGCCTCTCCTAAGAAGAGAGATGAGACTTTCCGCTCCTGTAAAGATGTTCAGTCCTGGAAACCCTATACTGGGTTGCTATGAGTCAGAACCCACTCGATGGCACTTAACAATTTCAACCCACTATCATGAGGAAGGCTCCACAACCTTCTTCTGGCAACTCTCAGAGTCCTCCCACTCATTCTTTCCTCCAGTGCTTACTCAGCAGAAGTGGGTGGGATGTACCCACCCCACCCCCAGCCCTTCAGGGCCCTCACTGGCATTTGAATAGAAAGGTGTTGCTCAGGAGGCAGGGCAGGAGCTGGGCAAAAACACTTGCTTGTACTTTAAACCGGGGAGATGGCCAACCACACAGCCACTAGAGTCCAACCAGCCTCCTGGAAAGTCTTGAATTTCTCTGCAGCTGACCGCAGATGAGGATCCTTGGGAAGAAGCTGATTCATCAATACATTTTGAGGCCCGACTAGGTGAGGCCCAGAGAGGCTGAGGACTGGGGGAAGTTTCATAGTGTTCAGAGTGCTGCTGGGAGCAGAACCCCTACCATGCTTCCACCTCCTGGCATATGACCCCATCTTTCTGCTCAGCCCCAGCTAAGCCGAAAATTGTACACCTTTGTCAGAAACTTGATCTGTCAGAGGCAAATCTCACCTAGCCTGTTGCTTTGTTCAAGTATGTTTTCCACTGCCCATTCCTCCCTTAGAAATTTACAACTGGTTGAGTCGAAATTAATGGACAAAGGGGTCAGATTTTTCCAAGGTAAAGTGCAGGTTGAAGTCCTAAGATTGGGGCTTTCCTTCTTTCCTGTCCCCCATGGTCCAAGCTCATGGGCTGAGGGACCCACACAGTTGGGGTGTTGGGGCAGTTCCAGGGCTCAGTAGGGGGAGTAAGGCACAGGTTCTAAGGGAAGCTTGAGCCTGGAGTCTTCAGAGCCCTCCTCCACCTAACCATTTGGGGTTTTCTCTGTATTTGCTTAGGGGGACCAAATAGTGAGTACATCTCTTTGAGATGCAGTGGCCAGGGCAGGGCCCCAGCTTTGAGGACAGATTGGTCTGGGTCTAGAAGCCATGGTCACTTATAAGCCTGGTCACAGAAAAATTGACCTCTGTAAAGCATCTCTTGTAAGTAATTATACTAAGGAAAGTTGGCGATGTTATTGTTGTTAAGTGTTGTCGAGTTGGTTATGATTCATAGTGACCTGTATAGGGTTTCTGAGACTTTAAATCTTCACAGGAGCAGAAAGCCCCATGGTTCACAGCCCAGTGCTTATCCTATGAAGCCACAATATCATAGTGTTATTGTTGTTGAAATGCTGTCGAATTGGTTCTGACTCAAAACAACCCTATATAGGGTTTCTGAGGAGCAGCTGGTGAGTCTGTGGTTTGTAGTCTGGAGCTGATCCTATAGTGCCATACCATTATTTGCCATCAAGTTGGCTCCACCTCATGGTAACCTTATGTACAACAGAATGAGACGTTGACCAGTTTTGCACCATCTTCTTGATTGTTGCTAGGTTTGAGCCCATTGTTGAGGCTATTCCGTCCGTCCATTTCACGAAGCGTTTGCCTCTGTTTCATTGGTCCTGTACTTTACCCAGTGAGGATTGCCTTTTCTAGTGATTTGATGATGAAGATAATGTACATCACATCCAGCATGCAGCACCCAGAAGATACCGGAGTCTGAAAAACTTGTGGAGATTGTTAAATTAATACCCCATCTTTTTAGATCTACAACATTCTCCTTTTAATGTCCAGGCCCCCATAGCACCAGATCTAGAATTTTGCATAGATCTGTATTCTTGGGTGCCTGGTCTGACCTTCATGCTGTGTATTGGATCGTATGTGTTAATGTGTGCCTTCCTCTTCCCCAGGTTTCTGGTGTTCCTCAGGTACCAACATTACTACAGTTACCCACTGCTGACATACCTGGAGTACCCCATTCTCATAATACAAGGTAATCACCCTTTCAGGCTCAATACACTTGTCCCTGGGTCTCCCCTCCTCCCTCTCATGTGGATACTTTCTCTTGCAGATATCATCCTCCTACTCTGTGTCTTTCATTTTAATGGGAATGTGAAACAGGCTGTTCCATACATGGCTGTGTATCCTTTCGGGATCTGAGAAGCAGAGATGTGATTGAACCAAACCTATACTTACTGCCATCACATCGATTCCAACTCATAATGACTCTTTATAAAGCTTCTAAGGGTGTAAGTCTTTACAGGAGCAGACAGCCTCATCTTCCTCCCATGGAACAGCTGCTGGGCTTGAACTGCACTGTTAGTAGTGCAGTTCTTATCCTACACCACCAGCAGTGCTCCTTAGAGATATGATTAGGGTGTGTGACTTACTAACAATGACATTACTAAGCAGGCTCCTTTAGGTGTATATTTTTTGGTTTAACTAAAAAAGAAGCCCAGTTGCAAAGTACCAGGTTAGCAAATACACCTCTAGAGAGCACAGATGCTTTCAGAACAGTTCCTGGCCAGCGGCCTCCCCTCCAGTGCCAGGTTTCTCCTCTCACCAAAGGTGACTGACGGGCAACGGTGGCAGTTGGGAAGGCAGGAGCATGGGTCTTTTGGAGTTGTTAGCCTGCCCTCTTCACAAAATCTAGAATTGGCTAGCAGGCTAAGTGAATGAAGACGTATCTCACTGTTGAACATGCCAAACTCTAGAAGCACCCTCTGCGTAGCATAACAGCATACAACTTTGTTTATTTGTGACATTTTTCTCCTCCCCCAAAATGTTCCCAAAACACTTGAATAATAAAGGTTTTGTCTGGCAACTGGCAATTTAACACAATGTTACCAACTCACTTGGTGAGTTCGCTTGCTTACTGCTCGTGAATGGGTCTAGGCTCACAATGGCTTGGTCAAGAGTGAAAAGCATGCTCCTAGTTAAGCCATTAGTTCAGAGGTCGAAAATCAAATGTGGTTGCTCCCAGTTCCCAGCTTTGCCCACCTCATCCGTATCATTTTTACAATGCTGCAGTCGGGACGACTCCTGGTGCGGTGCTGTAGGATCAGCACTGGACTGCAAACCATAAGGTCAGCAGTTCAAAACCACCACTTGTTCCTTGGAAACCCTACACAGAGTCACTGTGGGTTGGAACTGACTCAATGGCACTAACAACAACAACAATTAGTAGGGAAGGGAGAAGTCAATACATAGAATTTCACTTTAACCAATTTTTCAGACCATTTCTACCTTTCTCTGAAGTGCTTAACTTTTTTTCACATTAAATTAGAAATGTCTGCATGATCAGGGATTAAGTGAGCAGTTAAAGCAGTTTGGAATGTTCCCAACACTAGGGTACAATCCATGAACACAGGTTTATTTGTGTTTTCCTTCCATAATCTGCTTCTGTTCTTGTCAACTCTAACCAAATGTTCACTTGGAACCATATTTGTCTTTTCCCAAGTACGCATATGGCTTATGGCTCAGTGGTCATGGCTTGTCTTCATGAGATGGGAAGATTTGGGGCTTGGAAGGGCAGTGTGACTGGCAGCGACTACATTGTTGTCTCCCTTAACACTTGATAAGGTTTTTATCTTCTTGGTTCGTCCTCACGCTGCAGAAGTGGATTATAGATCTGGCTATGGTAAGTATTTCCCTTGGAAAGAAAGTGTATGAAATAGCAGTCTGTCCTCTTGCTCTTCGCCATGCCATGTGCCCCAGAAAAAACTCTGTAGATCACATGTTTAACTGCAGATTTTTAGTGGTACTGGATTCCTGGTGTGGCACTGTAGAATTAGCATTGGACTGCGAACCACAAGGTCAGCAGTTCAAACCCACCAGTTACTCCTTGGAATCCTTATACAGGGTCCCAATGAGTTGGAACTGACTTGATGGCACTTTACAACAAGAAGTGACTGCCTGTCACACCCAAACTTACAACATCTTGGCTGTGACTCTTTCTTGGAAAGTGGCCTGGATTTTCTGAGTTGTGTTTCTACCTACTGGACCTGGGGTGGTCCTGGCTGTGTGGGGCGTGACCATGGCTGGTGGGGCGTGGCCTTTGCTGTGAGGAGAGTGGCCCTGGCTGTGTGGGGTATGATTGAGGGTGTTGGTGCAGCAGTATCTGGAGTGTCTGGAGGTACTCCGGTATAGGCTTGTGAAGCCTCTTGCCCAAAGCTCAAAAGCTTCCACTTGTTTATGTTTCTTCTGTGCCTTTATTAGTGGTGTCCTTTAACAATGTATTGAATTCATTCTTACTAATAATGCAGTAATTCTTTCTTACTCTCAGTTTAAAATTAGCTGCAGACCATTGCTTAGCCACTGAACTTTGAGGATTTATTACCTTAGTCACCTCATGGAAATATTTGCACCTGCCATATGGGTGCTTCTCCATTCTCATCTTCTGCTTTCTATGAAGAGTAAGAACAAAAAAAATTGAATTCCTGATATAGCTCTGGCCCACACTCTACCTCTCATCGAAGCTCTTACCACACTGTTAAGTGGTGGTGGTTGCAGCTGAGTTGGTTCTGACTCATAGTGACCCTGTAAATCTTGATGGGAGCAGAAAGCCTCATATTTCCCCCCGTGGAACCAATGGTAAATTCGAACTGCTGACCTTGCGCTTAGCATCCAACACATAATCCACCACAATACTAGGGCTCCTTATACTGTTAAGTAATTACCTGCTTTGTCTACCACACTGAGAATGGCAAATGGCTTTCCTTCCATCATTGCACTACTAGCATTTCGGGTAACATTATAGGGCCTTAGTAAATATTTGTGGAATGTGTAAAATCACATGAGTTTTACATACTATTGTCATTCACCTGTGCATTGACTGCTTTGTCTCTGAATGGTCCAGAGCAGGTGCTCAGCAGGTTATCGGGGAGAGGGAGGGTTTGCACTCCATTGCTGGCCCATCTGCCTCTGGTAGCTTGTCCCCACACTGTTAGCATATTCAAATGTTGACATGGTAGTACAAAACAGCTTTTATTCTTTCTCTTTGTTGTTAAGTGCCTTCGAGTCTTTCTGTCTCATAGGGACCCTGTATAGAGTTTTCCAAGGAGCAGCTGGTGAATTTGAACCGCCGACTTCGTGGTTCAACCCAGCCTTACAGTCCAGTGCTTATCCTACAGCGCCTCACCAGGACTCTTAGGGAAGGGACAAATTTCTATTTTGTATAAATACCTCATTGGCTCTAATTTGTTACTTAAGGTATGGGTTTTAAGTGGGTACAAAGTAAATTACATGATCTCTCCCTTTCTATTTATAGTAGTAATATTATTTCTTTTTCAAGAGGATTAGATTCCATATAGGTGTTTTTATTTTCTTTCACACTAAAGTAGCAACCCACTAGAATTACTTCCTAGAAGGTTGTAGCTGAGAATTTCTGGGGTTTATAAACCACCTACTAGTTATATGATTTTGAGGCTATGTAAGCTGTCTGTGCCTTAGTGTCTTCATCTGTAAAACGAGAATAAGAATGTTGTTGCTATTAAATGCCATTGAGTTGGTTTTAACTCATAGTGACCCTGTATAGGGTTTCCAAGGAGTGACTGGTGAGCTTGAACCGCCGACCTTGCAGTTCAAACCATTATAGTCCAGTGCATTAACCCTCAGCACCACACCAGGACTCTGAGAATGTTAATTGTGACAACTTAATAGGACTATCATGAGAATAAGTGTAAAGTTAGAACTGTTTCTGGTTAATAGCAAGGACTATGAAAAATAAAACAAAAGAAAAATTGATACATTTGAATTGTCATATTAATAAAGAATATTAAACATGACAAACCATTGCAAATCTAACAAAAAAGAGGAGAAGATGAAAATAACACAAATAAGTGGTATGGGTGATATCACAACAGAACCAAGGGAAATAAAAAGGGTAATAGCAGAATACTACAAAGACTTGTACTCCAAAAATTTTGAAAACCTAGAAGAAATGGACAAATGTCTGATCCACCTAAATTAATGCAGACTAATGTAGAAAACTTGAAAAGACTTAAAACAATAGAAGAAATTCATCAAGTTATCAATATATTCCCAACAAAGAACGTCCAGGCCCAGATGGTTTTACTGGTAAATTTTACCAAACATTCAGAGAAGAGCAGACACTAATTCTACTCAAATTATTCCAGAATATAGAAAAGGATGAACAGCTCCCAAATTCATTTTAGGAAGCAAGTATACCCTGATAACCAAAACCAGGCAAAGATATCACTACAAAAAGAAAATTATAAACCAATGTCCCTCATCAACATAGATGCAAAAATTCTCAATCATATTCTAACCAACAGAATCCAATAACATCAAAAAAATAAGACATCACACACACCAGATATGCAGGGATGGTTCAATATTAGAAAAAAAAATCAATGTAATCCACCAAGTAAATAAAACAAAGGGAAAGAAATTACATGATTATATTAGTCAATGCAGAAAAGGCCATTTGACAAAATCTAACACCCATTTCTGATAAAAACACTCAACAGAATAGAAATAGAAGGAAATTTTCTCAACATAATTAAGGGCACCTATACAAAACCAACATCCAACATCACTCTCAATGGAGAGAAATTGAAACCATTCCCCTTGCAAATAGGAACCAGACAAGGATGTCTTTTTTCATCAGTCCTATTCAATATTGTGCTGGGAAGCTTAGCCATAGCAATAAGACAAGAAAGGGAAATTATAGGCATTCAAATTGTCAAAAGAAGAAGCAAAACTCTATTTGCAGATGACGTGATCCTGTACTTAAAAAATCCCAAAGATTTTTTAATTGGAAACTGTCTCTTTAAATTTCGAGGAGATCTGTGCACATGCGTAGTAGAACCCTCCGTGGGTGGGACTGGGGTGCCCACTAGGTCAGGCACCCCTATAGTCACCCGAATGGAGGTGTGCAGACAGCAAGGAAACAATGAACAGATACCAAAAGAAAAGAATATCCACACCTTTATCTCAGCGGTTCTGCCAGGCGTCTGTGGCCGCTCTGATCCTTTTCCCACGTGGTCTCATCCAAGATGGCGGCTCCTGGAGCAGCCGAGCGTCCCAGACTAGAAAGCAATAGATTTCTTGCTTCTGCCACAAATTCCCCCAGCTGTGAGCCTTCCAACCTTCTAAGTATTCCTTTACATGTGGTTCTGAGTTCTGGGACCATCCCCTGAACCTGCTTGGTCAGGTATTCTGTGTTGTTTTTGGCGGAGCTCTCTGCTATACGTCCACCCAATCCGCCATCTTGTTTGTTCTCTCCCCAAAGATTTTTTAGCAAAAAAAATTATTAGAAGTCATTGAAAGATTCAGAAAAGTGACAGGGTACAAGATCAACATACAAAAATCAGTTGGATTCCTTTATATTAATAAAGAGAGCGCTGAAAAGGAAATCAGTAAAGCAATACCATTTGTAATAGCTACCCAAAAGATCAAATTGTTGTTGTTGTTGTTAAGTGCCGTCGAGTCGGGTCCGACCCATAGCGACCCTGTACAGGGTTTCCGAGGGTGTAAATCCTTACGGGAGTAGAAAGCCTCATCTTTCTCCCGCGGAGCGGCTGGTAGTTTCGAACCGCTGACCTTATGGTTCGCAGCCCGATTCGTAACCACTACGCTACCAGAGATCAAATACATAGTAATAAATCTAACCAGAAACACAAAAAACCTATACAAAGAAAACTACAAACTGCTACTACAAGAAATCAAAAGATACCTACAAAAATAGAAGACTATACCATGCTTGTGGATGTTGATGTTGTTAGGAGCCATCAAGTTGGTTCCAACCCATAACGACCCTATGTACAACAGAATGAACTATCTCTTCATCCTGTGCCATTCTCACAATCATTACTATGCTCAAGATCATTGCTGCTACCATTGTGCCAACCCATCTCGTTGGGAGTCTCCCTCTTTTATATGGGCCCTCCACTCTACTAAACATGATATCCTTCTCCAGGAACTGGTCTCTCTTGATAATATGTCTGAGCTATGACCATTTTAGCTTCTAAGGCGCATTCTAGTTGTACGTCTTCCTACATAGATTTGTTTGTTCTTCTGACAGTCCATGGTACCTTTAAAATTCCTCTCCAACACCATAACTCAAAGGCATCAATTGTTCTACTGTCTTCCTTATTCATTGTTCAACGTGCACATACATATGAGGCTACTGAAAATACCATGGCTTGGGTCAGGTGCACTTTAGTCCTCAAACTTACATCTTTGCTCTTCAACACTTTAAAGAGATCTTGTGCAGAAGATTTGCTAATGCAATATGTCATTTCATTTCTTGATTGCTGCTTCCATGAGTGTTGATGGTTGATCTGAACAAAATGAAGTCTTTGACAACTTCAATCTTTTCTCCATTTATCTTGATGTAATTTGTTGGTCCATTGGTGAGAATTTTTGTTTTCTTTACATTGATCTTCATCAGAAAGCGTTTTAAGTCCTTTTCTCTTTCAGCAAGCAACGTTGTAGCATCTGCATATCATAGGTTGTTAATGAGTCTTTCTCCAATCCTGATACCATGTTCTTCTTCATATAATCCAGCTTCTCAGATTATTTATTATTTGCTCAGCATACAGACTGAATCAGTATAGTGAAAGAATACTACCTTAGAACACACCTTTCCCAATTTTAAACCATTCAATGCCCCCTTGTTCTGTTCAAACAACAGTCTGTTGACTAAGTAAAGGTTCATCATGAGCACAACTGTTTAAGAATACGCATTCTCTGCAATGTTTCCCATAACTTGTCATGAATGGGAAGATATAATATTGTGAAAATGTTGACACTACCCTAAACAATTTATATATGTAATCCAATCCCAATCCAAGTTCAACAACATTCTTTAAAGAGATGGAAAAATTAATCACTAACTTTATATAGACAGAAAAGAGACCCCAGATAAACAAATATTACTTTTTGAAAAAAAGAACAGAAGAGGAGGCCTGTCATTTCCTGATCTCAAAACCTACTACATAGCCACACTAACTGACACAGTCTCGTAGTGATAAAACAAAAACCATAGAAATCAATGGAATAAAATTGAGAACCCAGAAGTAAATTAATCTACCTATGCTCAGTTGATCTTTGACAGAGGACCAGAACACTAATGAAGAAGAGATAGTCTCTTCAACAAACGGTGCTGGCAAAACTGGAAATTCATTTGCAGAAGAATAGAACAAGACTCATATCTCACACCATGTACAAAAATGAACTCAACATGGACTGAAGACCTAAATGTAAAACCTAGAACTGTAAAGATTATCAGTGAAAACATAGGAACAAGCTTACATGCCCTGATTCATGGTATAAATACACTGTCAAACATAACTGGAAACACGTAAACAGCAGAAGACAAAATAGATGACTGAAATCACCTAAAAATTAAACATGTAAGTGCATCAAAAGATTTCACAGAAGGAGTAAAAAAGAGAACACACATATTAGCGAAAAAATTTTCACGACGACATTTCAGATTACTGTTTAAAATTTATATAACACTTAACACCTCAATAAGAAAATAAATAATTCAATTAAAAACAGGCTGGGGACATGAACAGATGCTTCACAAGAGAAGACATTGCTGCAGCCAACAAACATAATGAAAAAATGCTCATAATTACTGGCAATTGGAGAGAGAACAACAATGAGATATTATCTTATCCCAGCATTACTAGCAAAGTTGAAAAACACGGAAAATAAATGCTGGTGACGGTGTGGAGAGTATGGGACCATCTTACACTGCTTGTGGAACTGTAAAATGGAGCAACTGCTGTGAAAAACAGTATGGTACTTTCTCAAAAAGTTGTAAATAGAAGTACTATATGACCCAACAATCTCTCTACTTGTTATATGTCCTCAAGAAATAAGAACTGTGCCACAAATAGATACTTGCAAACCATGTTCATTGTAGCATTATTCACAGTTGCAAAAAGAAAAAAGACCCCAGATAAACAAAGCACTGCTGAAAAAGAACAGAATAGGAGGCTTGCCATTTCTAGGAGACAGCCTAGGTGCCCATCAGCAGAGGAATGGCTGAACAAACTTTGGTACATACACACAATGGAATATGGAATATTACGCAACACTGAAGAATAATGATGAATCTGCAAAACACCGCTTAGCATGGAGGAATCTGGAGGACATTATACTGATGTAATTAGATGGTATCAAAGGGACATATTATATGAGACTATTACTGTAAAAAGTTGCTTTCTGTAATACACATTCTATGATGGTTACTAGGCGTGGGAAGGAATGGAAAATTATTCACTGAGTAGAGTATAAACACATGCTAACTTGGATGTTAAGGAAGGCAGTTAAAAAGAAAGGGAAGGGGAAGGAAATAGCTTTCTTTGTCTTCTTTTTTCATATACTGTAAGGGAAACAATGTACACCTATTTTATCATCAGGACAAATCATTGGGAACTTTCCCACCAATTAAAAAAAAATAGAAAGTAAAGAAGGGGGTGGGAAAAAAAGAAAAAGAGAGACAAAAAAAAAAACAACAAAAAACCACAAACAATTTGGTCAGTGAAAATGAGGAAAATCTTCAGTGAGATGAATTGGTACCACAGTAGCTTCAACTCTGGACTCAAATATTCGTAGACTATAGCAATGGTGAAATAACCTTGCAGTGTTTCCTTCTGTTATATATAACAACATATTCATGTTTGTTAAATTTATATCTTCCTTTACTGGACATTTAAGCATGCCCCCTTTTTAGAACCTGCCTGGGTCTCAGTTTTCAGTCCGTTCCACTGTTACTAAGTGTATCAATTCTGTGTTGCCAGATGACTCATTTGTCCCCTCTTCTCTAGACTGAATACTTTGAGGACAGTGAGTTTGCTTTCAACTTCCTCTGAGACACAATGCTTGGACCATAGATGATCCCTTCATCATTAAAATGTTTCATAAATGTTGTAATTGAATGTGCCCAAGTTTGGAATTGTTAAGTGTCATTGACTTGGTTCCGACTCATAGTGACCCTGTATAGATAGGGTTTCTGAGGCGGCTAGTGGTTTTGAATGGCCAATCTTGTAGTTGTCAGTCCAGTGCTTATTCTATAGCACTATGAAGGAGCTCTGGTAGCGTAGTGGTTACGAATCGGGCTGCAAACCTTAAGGTCAGTGGTTCGAAACTACCAGCCGCTCCGCGGGAGAAAGATGAGGCTTTCTACTCCCGTAAAGATTTACACCCTCGGAAACCCTGTACAGGGTCGCTATGGGTCGGAATCGACTCAACGGCACTTAACAACAACAACAACAATGCCAGGACATCAAATTTGGAATTGTTGTTAAGTGCATCTCGCACCCAGGAGCAGTTGGTGGGTTTGAACCACTGACACTGCAGTTCAAACTGACCTTGCAGCCCAGTGCTTTATTGTACAGTGTCACACCAGTGCATTATAAATAACTGTCCCACTGTTGCATTCTCTTCTCACCAAAGATTTCAACCACGCACATGTTGGTTATTACTTGACCTGAAGGTTTGGCTTCAAAAGTGCTTTCTGTGTCTGATGTTCTTTTGTATTTCTAACAAATAGACTCCTGACTTTCTCATATTTCTTCTGCACACAGAATTTATGTACCTTCATTAGTGCAGCCAGTAAGTTCGCTCAGCTCCAGTACCTGTGGAAGACAAAGGACTCGGGAGCTGTGAGTGCCCTGACGTGGAGCCTCTCTTCTTACACCTGTGCAAGTAAGAGCAAGACTCCAAAGCTAGTGTCAGCATCAGCTGTCTACCTGGAAGACAGTGCTGGCCTGAGGTCCAAGTGCCATGATTTCCTTGAACTTTGCTAATAGCTACTGAGATATAACATCCGAAGTATTTACAAGACTAAATATTCTTCATTTTATGCAAGATTTGTATTCCATTTATCAAAAAGTAAAAGCATACCTCTCTCCAAAAACCTGCTCTAATACTAACTGCCCTTCCCTGTTCTTTGAAAAACACCAAGAAGTTGAATATACTGATCGCACTGATTTATTTTAAATTGGCTTTTAAGAATGAATATAATTTGTAGCTGTGTTCTTCTGGAGCGATACTCTTTGGGCTCAACTTTAGACTTTCCACTGCTTATGTGGGTTCTTATAAGAGCTATCTAAGATACATGTGCTATATAAAGGAGGAGACATTTTTATAAATTCATAAAGATCACGTTACATTTACTAATTTTAGGTATTTTAAGTTTAATTTAATTTAAAATTTAGGTATTTTAAATCATGGTTATTCTAGGTCTTAAAGGACCATTTTTCCACCCTGAATTACTATCATTGATCTTTATATAAAAAGTTATTCAAAATTTATTTAGATATCTTATCCTTGAGTTTTACTTTCAGCTTTAAAATAATAAAGGGCTGTTGTAAGACGTATAGTTTTTGGAAGTGCTAACTAGACTTAATATTTAGCTCCCGAATTTACCTTGGAGAGCCTTAATCTTTAAATGTCACTTACTGTTACTTTTAGGACCTCTTGGGAACTTTTAACTGCAGATACCATGGATTACATTTCACTCTATTTTGTATGGTAATCTGGGCTTTTTAACAAGTACACATATACCGAATAGATGATAAATGAAATGGAGACTAATTTTGTGGGAGAAAAAAATAAACTGATTTTAAATCCAGTGTTCCTTTATGATAGAGTGGGCTACCAACTTCTACATCAATTGAGAATGAAGAAAATGTACATTTTTAGCAAATTTACCCTAGTTCATTTTACTTGTTCTAGTTCATCTTGGAGTCAGTCATTAACATATAGCATGTATTAAAAGTTTCTTTAAGAGTTTACCTAAGAACCCTTTTGTTGGCAGCCTTCCAAATTAGATGGTGTCTCCTCTCATATACTTAAGATCCATTTGTTCCCCAATTGTTGATGTAATTAACAACTATTTACAAGTTTGTGTACATTGCTTTGAGTTAGCAAAATTGACAACAAAATTTTTTTCTTAAGACCAGGTCCTTGTACTTCAGGGGCAAACAATGTAGTTGGAAGATGGACCAAAAAGCTACTGTGGTAAATGTACAATGTTAAGCATAGGTTTGGTGTTAGGAAAGGCGTACTGTGAGTTGCACTTAGTAAGTGATCTCCAATTCCCAATTCCAGTCTCTCACAGGTGGTGAAAGTGACCATTGTCCTAAGTGTTTAATAGGTGAAGTACTATGCCAGGAAAATGCATTAATCAAGTTCTAGTTAGGCTAATGGAGTCCAGGTGTGGTGAGGTAGGATAAGCATTGGACTGCTAACTACAAGGTCAGTGGTTCAAACCAGGAGCTAATCTTTGGAAACCCTTTAGAGGGTTATTGGAGTCAGAACTAACTCCATGGCACTTAACAGCAATTGTTAGACTGGTGTGAAACTCTAGGATATGCACTGGACTGCCCACTACAATGTCAGTGGTTCAAATCCATCAGCTGCACTTAACTCAGTGGCACTTAACAGTAGTTAGACTCTTAAAAAAATCAATCCCCTTTTTGGCCCTGAGTTTCCTATCAATAAAATTGTTATTAGGTGCCATCCAGTTGGTTCTGACTCATAGTGACCCAAGTACAACAGAATGAAACACTGCCTGGTCCCGAACCATCCTCACATTCATTGTCAATGCTGGATCCCATTGCTCCTGCCCCTGTGCCAATACATCTTGTTGGGGAGTCTTCTCTTTTTCACTGACCCTCCACTTTACCAAGCATGATGTCCTTTTCCAGGGACTGGTCCCTCCTTATATGTCTGAAGTATGAGTGATGAAGTCCCACCATCCTGGCTTCTAAGGAACATTCTGGCTGTACTACTTCCAACACAGATTTGTCTTTCTGGCAGTCCACAGTACTGTCAATATTTCTCCTCCAACATCATAACGCAAATGCATCAATTCTTCTATGGTCTTCCACATTCATTGTCCAACTTTTACATGCACATCGAGGCTATCAAAATACCATGGTTTGAGTCAGGTGCACCTTAGTCCTCAAACTGGTATCTTTGCCTAATGCAAGATGTCATTTGATTTCTTGGCTATTTCTATGAGTGTTGACAGTGGATCCAAGTAATTTGAATTCTTTGACAATTTCAGTCTTTTTTCCACTGATCATGATGTTATCTGTTGGTCAAGTTGTGAAGATTTTTATTTTCTTTACATTGAGTTGTAACCCATACCGAAGGCTGATCTTCATCAATAAGTATTTCAAATCCTCTTCACTGTCAGCAAGCAATATTATATCATCTGCATATCACAGGTTATTGATCAGTCTTCCTTCAATCCTGATACCATGTTCTTCGTCATATAATCCATTTTCTCAGATTATTTGCTCCACATACAGATTGAGTAAGTATGGTGAAAGAATACAACCCTGGTGCATACCTTTCCTGATTTTAAACCATCAGTATCCCTATGTTCTGTTTGAACCACTGCCTGTTGGTCTATGTATAGGTCCCATATGAGCACAATTAAGTGTTCTGGAATAACCATTCTTTGCAATGCTGTCCATAGCTTGTCATGATCCACATAGTCAAAAGCATTGTCAGTAAAGCACAGGTAAACATCTTTCCAGTATTCTCTGCTTTTAGCTAAGATCCATCTGATGACTTCTTTCATATTCCTAACCCTCATTCCACATCCTTATCTGAATCCAGCTTGAACCTCTAGCAGTTCCCTGTCAATGTACTGTTGCAGTTGTTTTTTAATTACCTTCAGCAAAATTTTACTTGCATGTAATATTAATAATATTGTCTGATGATTTCTGTGTTCCATTGAGTCACCTCTCTTTGGAATGGGCACAAGTATGGATCTTCCAGTCAATTGACCAAATAGCTGTCTTCCAGATTTCTTGGCATAGATGAGTGAATGCATCCAGTGCTGCATCAGTTTCTTGAAAGTTCTCAATTTGTATTCCATCAGTTCCTGGTTCCTTGTTCTTTGCCAATGCCTTCAGTGCACCTTGGACTTCTTCCTTCAGTACCATTGACTCTTGATCATATACTTTCTCTTGAAATTACTGAACATCAACCATTCCTTTTTTGGTATCGTGAATCTGCATATTCCTTCTATCTTCTTTTGGTGCTTTCTGCATATTCAATATTTTGCCCATAGAATCCTTCAGTTGAGACTTGAATTTTTTCTTCAGTTCTTTCAGCTTGAGAAATGCTGAGTGTGTTCTTCTCTTTTGGTTTTCTAACCTTAGGTCTTTGCATATTTTATTATAATACTTGTGACTGTCTTCTCTAGGTGCTCTTTGAAATTTTCTGTTCAGCTCTTTTACCTCCTCATTTCTTCCATTTATTTTAGCATCTCTATGCTGGAGAGCAAGTTTTAGAGTCTCCTCTGACATCCATTTTGGTCTTTTCCTTCTTTCTTGTTTTCTTAATGGCCTTTTTTTTCCTACACAAACCTTTCTTTTAATAAATACAGCATATTCATGATTTATATTTTAAATCACATTTAAAGATGAGGCAACCCTCTAGGCCCAACAAGGTAAGAGTGAAGCTACTAGAGCTGGAAGGAATGCATGCCCACATGCATGTAAACCTACAGTGCAGACCTGAAGGCAGAGAACACACTCTAGACCGGAGAACTGGGGCTGGAATGAGCAGAGGAGAGTAAAGTCCATGCAACCACCATCTGATCCCTCCCCTTTCATGCCACAGGACCAGCGGGATGGTGTGTTTCTTCTAGATGGACGAGAGGTAGCTTCCCGATTGCTTTAAGGGAGATTGACTCCTATTGGTAACAATTAGGTCTGGGGCATTAGCTACAATAGGGTATTCCACTGATAAATACAGTGTAATATTAGAACAGCAAAGAGGAGGTTACATAGACAATCTTGGTTCTTCAAATATCAGAAACTCCCCTGTCTTATCAGTAAAGTGGAATGGACTCCATCTCTAAAATGCTTAGTCCAAAAACTTCCTGTTGATGTTATCACCAATTAAGGCTCCCCATACCTCAGGCATCATCTGCTGTGCTATGAGATCCAGGGGGCTTTCTGGAGTGTTGGAAACCTTTATTTTATGATCCCATTATAATTTCAACACCATCAGCTATGCCCTGAGGCAGGCAAGCCTCCTGATCAATTTGAACATCAACATCTTTTTTGGTGGTGATTTTGTACATAGGGACTGCTTTTTGCACCACAGCCTTTAACCAGAGGGAAATCCTGTTTGCTGCAACAAGCAGTCACTCAGGGCTGCAGCAGCTGGTACAAACCCTGGAGGACCCGTCCATCCAGCAGCACTTGGTACCTGGTTGTATTTTTTGCCACCTTGCTGAGTCTGTTTTGCTTCATTGAGTAGGTCTATGATAAGGTCATCTCTCGCTCTGATGACTTTCAGTCTTGCTTGAGTCACCAGATTAGACACCTGCATTTTCTTCTGCTGCTCAGTCTGCTTTTCTTTCTTTTCATAATATTATCTTCAGTCTTTGGGTTTACACAAGATGACCTTTCTCAATGTTGAACTCTTCTGCCTTTCCATTTATTTCTTCTGCCTTCTCATTGTCGTCTTGTTCAATAAATGCCATCATGTACCTAATCTGCTTTTGTATGTTAGCATCGCTGAGGACCATGGTGAAAGCTGAGATTCACTGAATGACAGGTTCAGGTTTAGGTTTGAAAGGTACAGTGAAAGGAATGGAAGACAAAATCCAGCGTCGGTTTCAGCTTCTTTTCTTAATGGCCTTTTGCTTTCTTCCTGGATAATGTTCTTGATGGTCTTCAGTCTAGTGTAATGCATCAAATCTGTTCTTCAAATGATCTCATCATTCAGTTGCGATATGTTCAGGGTCATATTTTGACTTACAGGTTTGTTTTACTTTTCTTTAGCTTCAGCCTGAACTTGAATAATGAGCAACTGATCATCTGTACCACAGTCTGCCCCTGGCCTTGTTTTGGTTAATGTTTGCTTTTCCATCATCTCTTCTCACAGATGCATTCAGTTTGATTTCTGTGTAGGCCCTCTGGTAAAGTCCATGTGTATGTTGTTGTTAAGTACTGTGGAGTGGTTCGGACTCTTAGTGACCTTGCACAGGGTTTCTGAGGCTGTAAATCTTTTCAGGAGCAGAATGCCTCATCTTTCTCCCGTGTAAGTGCTGGTAGTTTCAAACTGCCGACCTTGAGGTTAGCAGACTGATTCGTAACCACTACGGTACCAGAGCTCATTTTATGTTGTTTGCAAAAGTTATTTACAATTAAGAAGGTATTAATCTAGTAAAACTCTATCATGCTATCTCCAGCATTATTTCTATCACCAAGGCCCTATTTTCCAACTAGTCCTTCTTCTTTGCATTCCAATCACCATTAATTATCGGTACATCTTGATTGCATGTTTCATCAATTTCAGGCTGAAGAAGTTGGTAGAATTCTTCAGTTTCATCATCACTGACTTTGTCAGTGTATAAATTTGAGTAATAATGGTATTAGTCTTCCTTATAAGCTTAAGGGTATTATCCTATCACAGTGTTATACTTGAAGACAGATCTTGAAATGTTCTTTTTGCTTATGAGTGCATCACCAGCCCTCTTCCTGGCCTGGTAAAACATGATTATTTGATTCAAAATGGCCAATACAGCTCATTCATGCATAGGCTATCAATGTTTTTGCATTCTATTTCATTTTTGACAGTTGCCAATTTTCCTAGATTAATATGTCGCACATTCCTTTTCCCATTAATGGATGCTTATAGCTGTTTCTCATTTTGAGTTGTGCCCCATCAGCATATGAAGGTCCTGAACACTTTACTCCATTCCCTTAGCCACAGTCATCTCTACTCTGAGACAGCTTTTTCCAGTTGTATTATGAGTGCCTTCCAACTTATCGACTCAGCTTCCAGTACTGTATCTGACAATATTCTGGCTGGTACTATCTGACAATGTTCCACTCCTATTCACAAAGGTTTTCAGTGGCTAAACATTCTAGTCTGCTTCTCCTCCTTCCTAATCTGCCTTAGTCTGGAAGCTCAGGTGAAACCTGTTCATCATGAGTGACCCTCCTGGTATTTAAAACACCAATGGCATAACTTCAAGGACCACAGGAACACACACGTCACCATAGTATGACAAACTGACAGGCGAATGGTGGTGGATCAATAAAATAGAAGGTATGGAATTCTGTGATTTAAATCTGTTTTTAATTAGTGATGCTGTTGAGTTGGTTCCAACTCATAGCGATTCTGTATAGGGTTTCAGAGGAACAGCTGATAGATTTCAACTGCCAATCCTGCAGTTTGTAGTCCAGTGCATGTCCTCTGCCCCACAATTAGTGATAGCCTTTTATAAGCTGTATAACATTACATGTATAACATGTAATGAGTGCCTTCTGGGAATAGGAGAGGAGTTGTGGGTTGGCATACAGAGGTGGTGGAAGGAAGCTTGTTATTGTTGTTAAGTGTAGTTGAATCGGTTCCGACTCATAGTGACCCTGTATAAGATTTCCAAGGAGCAGCTGGTGGGTTTGAACTGCCGACTCTGTGATTCGCAGTCCAGTGCTGAGCCTACAGTGCCACACCAGGATTCCGGGCAGCACCAAAGCACCTTTTAGCCATTTCTTCTGCTCTTATGAGCAGTTTCAAAGCCAGAGTTAGGATACATGGTTGAATTATACATGTTTTATGAAATATAGTACTATGTAGTTTTCTGCATTACTAAAACCTCTCAAGAGCAGTGAACTTAACCAAGGGGTTTCAAAACATTCACAGACCATTATCTTTTAATTCCATTTTTCCTTGAACTTTTTGAAGCCCTGTAATATGGTGGTGGCAGCGGTGATGTGCTGTGGACTTCTGGCTAAGCAATCCTGCATAGGGTTTCCAAAGCCGTAATTTCTTATGGGAGCAGAAACCCTCATCTTTCTCCCATGGAACCACTGGTAGTTTCAAACTGCTGACCATAAGGTTAGCAGCCCTACTCGTAACCACTACATTACCAGAGCTCCTTTTCCGTAACATGTTGTTAAGTGCCACCGAGTTGATTCTGACCCATAGCGACCGTGTATTGGGTTTCCAGGGAGCAGCTGGTGAGCTTGAACCCACCAACCTTGAAATTCAAACAACTTTGCAGTCTAACGCATTAGCCCACAGCACCACACCAGAACTCCTTTCCGTAACATAAGGGACGATATATATTACTGTATTTTAAAAGGAAAGACATTAATTAACTAAACACCAAAATGTCTGAGGAGCAAATTGACATTTAATGTTGAAAACTCTTCTTTTACAGCAAGAATAATAACAACTTTAATGACCACCAGTGATCTTACAAGTAAGCAAAATACATATTTGATCCGTATTGAGTTTTATGTTGTGATTGCTGTGTTTGTAAGTTGTCTTAGGATTTAAGAGATCAACTTTAGTTCTTGCTGGTTTGTAAGCTCAGAGGATAGCAGCATTGCATTCCTAGTCTTCATCAGATCTAGGAAACCTTGAGGCAGTTCTACTCTGTCCTGTAGGTCACTCCAGTGGAATCACCTTGACAGCAGAGTACTTCCTGCAGTACATGAATAGGTACAACCAAGATAGTAGACACCACCACCTTCAGGGAGCTTTCTCCATTCCATCTGTGGAAGTGGACAGTGAAGTAATCACACAGTTAACTTGAATTACATTGTGAAATGAGCTTTCCAAGAGTAGATCAGGACTAGCACCTAATAGGAGAAACGGACCTTGTTTGAGGGACATGGGAACATTAATTTGAAGGAAGACATTAAGACTGATTGGAGATTTCATCTAGAGATTGCTGACATGGACCAGTAGCATGTTTTAAGGCCGTGAGGATAGGACACGTAGTTCAAGACACAGAGCACCAGTAGGGCTGGCGTGGAGCACACAGAGAGTAATGGAGTGAGTGATGTGAGAGGAGGGAGGCAAGGCTACCAGAGGCCAAACCATCCAGTCTAGAACTGCCCATAGGCAGTGGAAAGCCTCTGAAGGATTTCTAAACAGGGGAATGAAAAATCGTTTTGACTTCATTCTTGTTCTGGTGTTTTTAAAGGGGTGCTATGATAGAGAAAATATTTTGGTTTATTTGGAAGTGCCTATGTGCCAGGGATAGATTTCTAATAGTTATAGATGATAGTATTTTAATCTTTCTCCAAAGATTAATAGTATGCTTCATTTGAGAGTTGGGAACTCTGCCCAAGTCAGACCCAGTGGCCAAAGGTAATTGTTACATCATTTCCCCAGAACTATTTGGAGCCAGAATTGAAGTTCTCATGCTGTACACTTAAGTTTCACTTGATGAGAGTAGGTAATTTTGCTCTGTAATGTAAGAACAGTATTATTATTTTTAATATATACATTTCTTTTTGGGCTCATTTCAGTTCTTATACGTTTTGTGATCATGCTGGCTTTCAATGTATGGGTAACAGCTACAGTACTTCGTTACCGGAAGACACCAGTAAAGGCTGAGTGATGGATATCTTCTCTTACACATGAAGTGGATTTCCCACAGCTGAACCAAAGGAAAAGAGCTCACTGCTAAATTAAGGTCTTCACAATAAATTTAGTCAAGCATTTCAGAAACTTTGAAGCTGAAGGTTTTGTAGACTTGAAACAGATTTTAAAATGTTGACTTTTCCCCTTTCTTCTCTCTCTCCACTTACTGAAGCCAATAAGTTCAAGTTGTAGGGCTCAAAAATCTGTAGTTTTGAGAAGGTTGGTGACTGATGAAAACAGTTTAAGCACCGATTTTGGGACCACTTTGACCCGCAGCCACGTTTAGGTTCCCTCCAAACAGCTAAGTAGATCTTTTTCTGTTTTCAAGATCTTTTAAGATTAGTTCTGCTTTACCATACAATTGAACATAAATGGAAGTGAGGATTATGCTTAGATTCAGAACTGTAAATTACTAAAGTTAATTTTCTGGTACTAAAGCTTAATTGCAACAGATATAACAGGATGTTCATATCACATGTCATAATATAGTATGACGGTGTCAAAAAAAGTATTGCTTTTTAGGGTTCCAGTTCATATATGCACTGGTTTATTTCAAACAAAACATTTATGCATGCCTTTGCAACCAAGGGCTACAGATTCCCTCAGTAAGTAAAACGTGTGTCTTGTTAAGTGCCTTTGAATCGACTCCAACTCATAGCAACCTTATATAGGGTTTAAATTGCTGACCTTCTGGTTCGCAGTCCAGTGCTGATCCTACACCAGGGGTCTTGTTAGAGACCTTTAAAAAAACAAACCATCAAAACAATGACTTCCAAAGGGATCTGCTGGACCAGTTAGATTCAAGACAGAGGTCATGGCAATAAGGAGTTGTGTGGCGCTGTAGGATAATCACTGGACTGCTTATCACAAGATTGGCAATGTTAGCCCACCAGTCACTTCGTAGAAAGCCTATACAGGGTCGCTGTAAGTGGGGACCAACTCGATGGTACCTAACAACAACCTTGAAATATTTTCTTGAAGGACACAGGACCATCATGGTGGCTTACTAGGGAAAAGCTTTAAGACTGAAAACTGCACTGGTGAGAAAAAGGCCAGGGAAGTTTCATTGAGAATTTTTTTCATCACAACAGTTCACCTGCTTATCCTTCAAGGGTACCAAGGGTTGTCTTGAGAATTTCATTGGGAAAACTTACCCCAACCAATCTACAGCCTTGACCCTCCCCCTTTAAACTTTTTTGTTTCCCCAAATTAAAAATAAAAAAAAAAAAAAAAAAAAACAATGAAAAGGAACCAGATTTGAGTCCCTTGAGAATGCCAAAACTATGATTTTGACGTGGTATAAATTGAAGAATACAGGATTTGTTAGGGAAGAGTTAAAAGATGGAAATATCACCTTCAGAAGTATAGATACCTAGATTAAGAATATGTTTTTGTTAAGAAACGACGGCTTCACATTTTGATATTTTTGTTGAAGGTTTCTATTTTATAGCAATACTTTTTGACTTAACTTTATCTTCTTAGGCTCAAAAATAAATACATGAATAATAATTGCCATTGAGTTGATTCTAACTCATAGGGACCCTGTTTAGGGTGTCCAAGGCTGTAAACCTTCAGGAGAGCAGAAAGCCTTATCTTTCTCCTGCCAAGTGACTGCTGGATTTGCACTACTATCGTGAGGTTAGCAGTCCAGTGCTTATCCTACCAGGGCGCCTTCCTTTAAGCTGTAGCAAAAATATCAAGGCAAGCATAAATTTAATTTCACTTGAATGTGCATACCACAAGTCTTTAACGTCACACTGTCCTTTAAAACAACAAATTGTAAATGTATAATGAAGCCATCCCAACAAATATTCTGATTCAAGCACAGTGCTGCCATTTAGAAGAGCCATAGGTACACAATTATCATTATTGGAATTTGGCACAAAATACAGCTGATCTATACCAGGTTTGGAATACTGGTGTGGCCTGCTAGGATAAACACTCAACCGCAGGGTTGGTGGTTCAAACTCACCAGCCATTCCTTGGAAACCCTATATATATGGTCACTATGAGTTGGAACCAACTAGACGGCGCTTTAATAATAGACCAGGTTTTGTCTTTGAAAATATATGCAGTCAAGGGTATTGCTAGGCTGTACTCAATTCTTAGGCATTTTATGCTCATTATACAATCTTATTCTAAACATGTTAAGATTTTCGTACACTGTCACTAAATTTTCCTCTTAAAAACTCTATAAACCCTAACATTTCAAAACATATATATCCCCCTTGTAATGGACTGTCATTATTCTTTTATATGCAGTAAGTAAATGTTTAGTGTCCTATGTAAGATAAACTTTCATATCTTAAACTCTGTTTAGTCTTAATATTGTCAATCATTTAATGTAAGTTATATAAGGGGCAGTTTTTAAATTTAAACTGGTTAATCCTTTTGGAGCTCTGATAGCGTAGTGGTTACGAATCGGGCTGCGAACTTAAAGGTCAGCGGTTCGAAACTACCAGCTGCTCCGCGGGAGAAAGATGAGGCTTTCTACTCCCGTAAGGATTTACACCCTCGGAAACCCTGTACAGGGTCGCTATGGGTCGGAACCGACTCGACGGCACGTAACAACAATAACAACAACAATCCTTTTAGAACTACTTGGGATCAACAGAAATAGTTATCTAAAAATAATTGATTCTGTAGGTGATAAGTCAGTTAAACTTCCAAGTATGTTAATCTTTTTTATACAGCTACAATCTGTCCATTAAGTATAAATATAAATTATGTGACTTTATTTTTATTCCATCAGATATTTTATTTTTTAAGTATTCTTTTCATTGTTACTAATACAGTCTCATTACTTAAAAGCAACTTCTTTAAGGATATACTTAGGTGAAGAGTTTTCTGTTTTTCACTTTGGGGACAGAAAGGGGACAAGCATTTGTTTTATATAGATTTATCATTTTTCATCTTGCAATGATCTTATATGGGAAAAATCTCTATTTTACAGATTAAAAAAACCAGGTTGAGGCTCAGAGTGAATAACTTGCTAAGATCAATTAGCTAAGTAAGTGGATTAGAAGACAATCCTTTTATTACTAGAGAAAATGCTATTTTTAGAAAACTATCAGCACACTTTTCCTTACAAAACAGCATCTAACTCTTCCCCTTATCCTCAGCATCTGAAGTAAGATTGTTAGGTTTGTAGGTCCCGTACCAAAATCAATCAAACAGGCTCCTTGTTGAAATTCTGTTTTACATAAACCATGCTTCAGTCACTAGGCAGTACAACTGCTGACAAAGAGGCTGAATGCTCCAGTTCACACAGATGCATCTGAGAACAAAGACCTGGCCATCTACTTCAACAACTCAGCCATTGAAAACACTATGGAGGGAGCACAATTCTACTCTTACAACATGGAGTCACCATAGTTAGAACTGATTTGATGACAACTTGTTGGTTGGTTATAAGACTTGTTTGCCATACCCATTTTTTAGGAAGGGTATATTTTTATAATAAACTTTATGAAAACTGTAGCATTCCAGGACAGGACTGTTTCTCAGGAAAAGTATGAAAGTACTTACGTCTTAATTTCTTTTATTAAAAAAATGGTTTGTTTGATTGTTTTTTAATAAAAAGCAGGCATAATATACAATTACATTACTACAAAGATGCAACAAAAATTTTAAAAGAAATACCAAGGGGTTAAGTTTTTGTTGAAAGGAACAGCTGATCTGTTATTTACGATTATCTAAACCATGCAGTTCATAATTTATTACAATTCAAAACAAAATTCATTATTTTTGGGAAGAAAATCAATGGACAGGCCCCCAAGCATAATATTCAGTACTGTTAAACAGTGCCTACCTTCAAAGTGCTTTGTCAATCAACTATGGTATCTTCACAACAATGGGAAACCAAAGCCTGATTCCAGGGAAGGAAAGGTGAGTCAGTGGCAATGTCAAAACAGACTGAGAAACTCAAAAGTGACTTGGATTTAAGCTAGTTATGTATGTTTCTCTATTTTACCACCAGAATCCTCTAAGAATAAATTAACAACAGCAGCATAACCTACTTAAATTGTGGTTTGGCAAAACCTATATAGTTTTTTGTTGTTAAGTGCTGTCAAGTTTGTTCCAATTCATAGCAACCCTGTATATGGTTTCTGAAGAGTAGCTGGTGGGTTTGAACTATCAGCCTTGCAGTAGCAGTCCAATGCTTACCTACAGTCCCACACCAGGACTCCATATTTTGTTTACAATGTATAAAGAAACTGGCGCAAAGTAGATCCTCCAGAACCAAATTTATATAATTGGTGTGGTGCTGTGGGTTAATGCGCCAGACTGCAAAGCCATTTGAACCGCAAAGCTGGCAGTTCAAGCTCACCAGCCGCTCCTCGGAAACCACATACAGGGTCGCTATGGGTCAGAACCAACTTGACAGCACTTAACAACTACAATAGCATAGGTTAGTTTTAAAAACATAAATCTTTATTTGTGACATAGTGGATTATGCATTGGCCAGCTAAATTGCAAGGTCAGCAGTTTGAAACCACCAGCTGGCTCCTTAGGTAAAAGATGAGGCTTTCTGCTTCCATAAAGATATACAGCTTCAAAAATCCTACACAGGATCAGTATGAGTTGGAACCAACTCAACAGCACACAACCACCACCACTATCACCTTTATTTGAAATTTATTGGTATATGTATCCTTTCATTAACTAGCATATTTTAAGCTTTCAGAAAGATTTTTAAAATATTGTTTCTAGATAGCAAGTTTATTTTAAATACTTTTAAAAAATGTTTACAATACATTAATTTTTAACAGTAATACTGGTACCAGTTTTCCTTTGACTTCTGTCTTGCTAGCCACACAATACATAAGTAAAGAATCCATCTAAGCCTATCCCCAGTATTCACTATTTCTTACTTCTCCATTGGAGGTATTTATGGCTCTAGGAGTTATCAGGTGTAAAGAAATGAGCAACTTTTGCTTTTATAAAGATTTATCTTAGAGACTTGAGGGTCTCAAAACAGAGAGAAACTGGCACAGAATCAGGTTGTTAAAATGAGTCAGTATCATATTTAATGAATGTTGGGAAGAGAACATTTGGATAGATGCATGCACTCATGCACATGAAATGCACATGAAAGCAGCAATGGGGTAAAAAGCACATTCTTGCCCAGTGTCCCAAATTTTACTAAGCGTATTTCCTTTAGTTGGCAAAACAACCTTATAAAACCCTTATATCAAACCCTATAATGTGAAGAATCTCCATGGGAGAGATTTTTTTCACCCCTCAGAAAATCTTTTGTCTCCTCAAAAAAACAACAACACTTCACATTAATTTTCCTTGTATAGTTCTATCATATCATGATTCTCCATATTCTCTAATATATACAGCATTCAAAATTTAAACCTTTGTCTTTTTACTCAAACATCTCAATTACCCATGTGTAAACTTCAAATTATTTCATCTTAATAAAGTTTATTAAAAATATATATATATATATATACTCTCCAATTCTGAATAATAGGATAGAACATCCCATAATGTAGCAAAATCTTTATATAAAATATTAATTCAGTCTCCTTTTAACACGTCTAATGAATGGAAATAATTATTCTATATAAATTTTATATACTTTTCATTTTTAATCTTAAAAAAAAAAAAAAAGAAAGAAAAAGCTGTGCCTCGAACCAGAACAGCAGGAAACCTGTCTATCTGTAAGGGAAATGACACACATACCTATCTAGTCTTAGCACAGATAGCCTGAAAGAGTACAGATTCGGTAACGGGAGAGAAACAAAATTCAACTTCACTGTATCAGTTGGCCACTTTTCCATTTCCATGATATATCTATAATTGGGGATCTAACTCTTAACATCTCTACACTGAATTCCTGATGCAATGCCATAAGATCAGCATAGGACTGCGAACCACGAAGGTTGGCAGTTCAAACCAGCTGTTCCCCAGAAACCCTATATAGGGTTGCTCTTAAGTCAGAACCGACTCGACAGCATGTAACAACAATAATATGCTGAACTAGAAGGAATCAATAAAATGTCTACTTTCTTCACTGAAATATTGGATGATGCATATCAATATCCTACTGCATTCTGTTTATGTTTGTATAAAGAGAGACTGAAAGACTACAATTTTTTTCTTTTACTCAATTACCATTGCTGCCTACTGTAGTGGTTTAAACACACACTTTCCTGGTATAATGAGACATATAGCAGGACTGGGGCTATATAAACTGTAACTTTGAAAGCATTTTAAAAATATAAATTAAGCGCCTTTAAGGCTGCTTCTTCCCAGTTATTTGTTTTCTTTACCCAATACTGAAATATTGCCAGTCATGTTTGAGGATCACATTTAAATATTTAAAATTTATCTATAGTCTTAGTTTATATTTGATACAATTTTTGAATTTGAATATGAAATCTAAAAATAGTAACAAATGCTTTTTACTAGAAGTAAAGACACATGTAGGATACCCAGCAAATTCAAAACAAAACATTTCATAGAACTTATTAAATCACAGACTACTATGGAGGTCTGTAAAAGGGGGGTTTGGAGGAATAATAGATATACATCAAAGATATATTAGTTTGAATACTATCCATTATTGTTTCTATGACCAATATTTAAAAAAAGATATTGTTATACAATCAAAATAGACTGACACTGATCTAACTATTATGTGTAAAAATAGTGCACTTTCTTCCACAAAGCAAATTTGCATTCTAACAGCAGTAAACAAACACGAGGTGTTTTTGTTTGTTTGTTTTAAAGTACAGCTAAAGGGCTAAGACTGATAAAGATTTTTAAATTAAGGCATTCAAAATGGGTGAAGTTACCTATTATGAAGCATTAGGAAACTGAAATAACTTTAAACCTTTTGTTACATTAACTGCTTAAACATTAACATGCAGTTTCTGTCAGATCCGCATGAATGAATGATATAAACCAACACTATGGCTTCATACAAGTGCATAGTTGCAACTGATACATGGGTAAAAAAATAAAGTGGGAAGTTTAAAAAACCCTCTTGCAGTATTACAGTACTGTGTGTGTGTGTGTGTGTGTGTGTACACATACACAGTATAATGATCACTTCCTAAAGATGTAGTCTGTATCACTGTAGTGATATCCATTCTCAGATTCTTCTGGTAAATGTGCTGGTGAAATTTCTGTTGAAGCTGAAAAGATGATTTCTTTCATGATTCTCAATCCTTTTGTACAATGTAGTGTGAGTGACTTCCAAGAGAGCTTTATGAAATCAGTTAGGAAGGGCTGCGTATGGTATCCTTACTCTATCAACCAATCACTGTTGGTTCAACTTGTTGCTTCAAAGGAGTCCAGAAATCTCTCCAAGATGTGTAATTTATACCGCAGACAAAAGGAGAACACATATATGAATATGTGCATAGACATAAGTCTCTCAGGAAAATATAGCTTTTTAATAAATTTTGGGCCATCATATATATCAGTCTTGTTTTAACTGGAAGAATATGATCACCTTGAGTAATGACTGCATTCATAGAAGGCAGTTAGCTAGAAAAAGAGAAAAAAATAAAGTTAGGATATAACAGATAGTTAAATTCTTTGAAAAGGGATTCTGTATTATTAAATTACACTGTCATTTAACATCAAAATCATGCATATGCATACTATACTGTCATTTAACAATTAATACTTTCAATATAAAAATCATGCATAAGCTTTTCCTGTTTTTAGGTACATGTAATTATATTCTTTCTTAATATATGTAAAGACTTTAGCACCTATCACACTGGCTACACACATTACAATAAGTTTATGATTAACTAGTTATTATTGTTAAACTGGAGTCCTGATATGGCACTATGTGACAATACACTGGACTACAAGGTCAGTTTGAATCGCAAGGGCAGCAGTTCAAATTTACCAGTCGCTCCTAGAAACTCTTCACAGGATCACTATGAGTTGGAACCGACTTGAAGGCACTTAACAACAGGGTTAAACAATGTGTTACAGAATAACACAACTCAATATAAACTTGATTTGGGGTTCAAATGCTAGCTGCTTTTTCAAATATAATTGAAAGAGCATTTAATTTACAGATTGAGTTCTAGTTGACCAATTGACACTAAGGCACATTTTCCTTATCTATGAAATGGGCATATATATAAATATAAAAAAGGTAATAGTAAATATATTAAAATATGTATATATTATATATTTAAGATGATGAGACTTGGGAACTCTGAGCCCACGGGCACTGACGTAACCATTAGGGGTTAGAATTGAGAATGAAGTAGCCAGTAGGGAGTCTGAAGTAGGGAGAAGCACACAAGAGCACCCAAACTTGCAGATGGTAGCCATCTAGCTTGGATGGGTTGCTGATCAGAACTCAACCACAGGAAGAAGTTTGAAGCAAGCGTAAATTGCTATATTTGATGAACCGGACTTTTGCTTATGGATGTAGTTTAAAATTCCAACCGGAGGGGAAGGATTCTTCATATCAAGGAACAAGCCTGTCCCCTCAGTATACAGGGTTGATAGGGACAGGTAACTTAAAGACACTGGGAGCTATAAAGACACAAAGTGGTCAGGTTACAAGCTTTCAAGACTGTGTTTAGTTTCAAAACAAGGGAGGTATGATAGAATCTCTACTGAAAAGTTCTTCTCTTGTCCAGATGGGTCTGGTGATTGGGGATGGGGAGAATGATGATGGTATTCTTTTGACTCAATAGTAATTATTATCATGACTAATTGAAATGGTCACAACTATAAATGTAGAAGAAGTGAAACAAAAAGGGGGGAGTAGTTAACCTTTCATTCCAGAAACAAAGCACCGTAGGACCATCAAGAGGGAAGAGCATGAGCAGAGCATGGGACCTACCAGAAAGCAGATGCAATAGAGAGAGAGAGCAGCTGAAGACTCTAGACTCTTGGAATGAGAAAGGATGTGTGTCTGTGGGCAGAAGGCTGGTTTGCAAAATGTACCCTTTGGACATTTAAACAAATATATAAAAAGGGGCAGGGAAGGAACAGAGGTTGCCTGAATACTGTTAACTGATGGTACATGGAGGCGATTATATTCATTGTAATGAAATAAAATGTGATTTGCTAAATAAATATAGAACTGATGATCTACCCTGTAAACTATCAAGCAAATTCACATAAAAAGCTTAAAAAATACTCCGTGAAATCTGATTACAAATAGATACCAATTTTATGATCTAAGTATTTCTTTAGCAACATTAAGACAAACATTACTTCTTACATCCCATGTAAAAGGTTTAAATGCATGAGATTTCACTTTCATTCAAATCTCAGTCATTATTAACCAAACTAGATTATAATCTCTAAAAGTACAAGAACTTTTATAACATATCACTAGCATTCTTCAGTAAGGGTAACACTAAATTATCAAAACACACATCTCGCACATCACAAAGAAAGCCAAATCAGAAATAGTTATTGCACAGCACTTATTAGACTTACAAAGTTTTTATAGTTTCAATTCTCTAAAGTTAGAAGAAGAAAAGAAAGGGTAGGAAGGAGAGTAGGGAGAAAATAGAAGGAATCCCATGCTATGTTCACAAACTAGTACAGGTCTAATAAGTTGAAAACATTGTCAGATTTATTTCTCCTCTCAATATGGCTTCTTAGAAATGAATAGAAAATACCAGAATTAACTCTTGTTATTTCCACAAGTTTCATTTCTAAAATAAAAAACAAAGCCCAAGTGTATTAAACATTACAGCCAATAAAGAATCTGAACATAGCATTTCCACTTTGTACTTAGGACAGGAATTCCAGTTAGATACTTCCTAAAATCTAATTTTGAAAGACACACTAAAAATTTTTTTTACAGAATTTCAAATCTAGTAAAATATAATGAAAGTCCAAGTGCAAACTACATGCACTACCTGGAAATACAACTCATTTTTTGATTTACCCCATTTATTTTCTTCAGAAATCAAAAACATCGTCATCATCATCACCACCATCAACATCATCAAATGACCAATCCCAGTCTTTAAATGCCAAATCAAGCAATCTGCAATAGGAGGTTTGCAAATTTATACTCTAACATTATTTAAAGACTGCAGTTTAATGCTATGATGTAGTAAAAATCATACTTTTAATGTGTTCTAAGCACTTTCTTACCTTTCATATATAACAATATGACTAAAATTAAGATGGTCGCATAAAAGGATAATGCATATAATCACCTTGGCCAGGTATGCTTTCCAGAAAATCAGAGAGGTGATGACAAGAAGACATATTGCAATTTTCTCCCAATGAAGATGTGTGTGGTTTGACTTTAGACCTATGAGCATTCTCATCACAAAACTGCCTAATTGTCAGTTCACATTTCCCAGAATAAACTTGAGTATAAAAGGGGAGTCAAAAATATATTGGGCTTAGAGCAGAGGTATGCTTGTTTTTTCTGTTTGTGTTATGTTTGTTTGTGGTTTTTCTCAGTATAATAACCTCAATTGCCATTTGCAATAACTTTTATTGGAAAACACAGGAGTACTTTTCATTGTTTATAATTGTGATGTTCATAAATCAACTTGTGACAAGGAACTCATCTGCCTCTCAAATTCCCATCTGTGATCACTGAATCAGTGGTTCTTAAATGTAACCCACTGCCATGGAATCAGTTCCAACTCATGCCAAGTTTACAGGTCAGAGTAAACTGTTCTCTAGGGTTACTGGGAGCCAATTAGATAGCCTCATCTTTCTTCTAAAGAGCAGCTAATGGGTTTGAACTGCCTGCCTTGTGGTTAGCAGCCCAATGCTTATTAACCCACCACTCCACAGGGCTCCTTATAAAAATTCAGTTATTTATAATGCATATTCCCAGGCCCCACCCCAGGATATTCTGATATAATTGGATTAAGGTGGGGGTGGAAGTAAAATAAAAAACCTGAAGTGAATTCTGATGCAGTTGGTAGACATAGAATAGGTTGATGGATGACTCACCTAATTTAAAAGTAAACCAACTTTAATTACTGTTTTCAAAATGTGATGAATACCAAACAGTACTTGCAGAAACATACACACTTACATATAGTTACTTATTCATTCTGGTAGCGTAGTGGCTACGAATTGGGCTGCGAACCGCAAGGTCAGCAGTTAGAAACTACCAGCTGCTCTGCGGGAGAAAGATGAGGCTTTCTGCTCCCATAAAGATTTACAGCCTCGGAAACCCTGTTCAGGGTCGCTATGGGTCGGAACCGACTCGACGGTATTTAATAACAACAACATAGATTAATATCGACAAAAAAACCTGTGAGAACTAGAACTTGATGGGACTACCTTGTTCTTTTTCTGGGTCTTGTCACAGTTTCTCATCACTTCAGTCACTCTCAGGGAAAAATTATGTGTTTTCCTTCTCTGGAAAATTTCAGCATTTCACAGGTTTTACTGCACTCAGTTTTATGGTGTAAAATACCTTTTAGCTACTGCTGGGGAAACTGAGAAAAATTCAGGATCAGAAATCCTTCTTCAGTAGCTAAGCCTCAAAGTTTAGCATACTTTATGAAAAATCTATCATTTCATACTGCTTATGAGTTTAATTATATCCCCCAGAAATATGTGTTGTAAATTTTAACTGTTATGCCTGTGGTTTGGTGCTGAAGGATAAGCACTGGACTGCTAGCAAAAAGGCTGGTGGTTCAAACCCACTAGACATTCCTCAGAAACCCTATCCAGTCACTATGGGTTACAACCAACTTGATGGCACTTAACAACATGCCTGTGGTTAAAGAGACCAGGTGGTGCTGTAGCAGACTCACGAGGTCAGCGGTTTAAACCCACCAGCGGCTCCAAGGAGAAAGAGAAAGCTTTTGCTCACATAAAGCTTTGCAGCCTCGGGGCCATGAGTAGAAATTGATTTGATGGTAGTGGGTTTGGTTTCCGGCTATGCCTGCGGTTATAACTCTCTTTAGGAATGTGTTGTCTTTGTCATGTTAAGGAGGCCGAATTAATATAAGGTATATCTTCAATCAATTGCTTTTGAGATATAAAAGAGATTAAATGCATGCTAGAAGCAGAATTAGGATAAAATAGATGCCAAGATACATGGAGATCTCCAAGGAACCAGGAGGTAAAAGTTGAAGGACGTTCCTCCAGAGTCAACAGAGATGAAATGCTTTTCCTCCTAAAGCTGGCCTATGAAACTTTGAGAAAATAAATTTCCACTTGTGAAAGCCACCCACTAGTGGTATTTCTGTTATAGGAGCACCAAAAAGCTAAGACACATACCCTTCCAGAACCTTTGAAATATATTCCTAATTCTGGTCATTCAATTTAAGAAGGCCTTTTGATGGCTCACAAAATAGAGTATCACCCATGAATACTGTACTCCTTTATAAAATCATCTCTATGAGACCAAATGGTTAACAACTACTTTAAAACAAAGATGAGGACTGTAAGGGGGCAGGAAAACTAGAGCAACCAGAATGGAAATATTGAGCAAGGTCATGCTCTGTGAAGAATAGCCAATGTCACTGAACAATTTGTGCAAATTATTGAGTGGAAGCTAAACTGCTGTGCACACCCTCACTAAAACACAATAAAATATTATCAACAACAAAAAAACTGCTTCTGAAATCTGGTTTCTTCTCTTTATTTTGAGGCAGTACTTTAGTTCAGGACCTACATGGTGGCTATAGGTCAGAACTGATTTGACGGCACTTAACAACAACAACCCAATACAACAATGACCAAAACGCTGCCTGGTGTGCACCACCCTATGACTCACTGGAGATCTATCAGATCATTGTGAGCCACAGCGTTTTCACTGGCTGAGTTTCAAAGTAGATCATTAGACCATTCTTTCCAGTCTGTCTTAGTCTGGAAGCTCTGCTAAAAACCTTTCAGGATCATAGCAACATATAAGCAAGCTAACACTGACAGACAGATGGTGGCTGCACGTGAAGTGCATTCCATGTGTCTCTGGTATGGAAAGCGAGACTTCTACTACTAAACCAGTAATGCCTCACAATACAACATTACAAATACACAAATAACACTAACAACTTATTAACTCTGCATATTATGCCTAAAGCTGTTTTCCTCCTTATTTCTTTGCCTTGTTGTTATTGTTAGGTGCCATCAAGTCGGTACCTACTCATGGGGATTTTATGCACAGCAGAATGAAACATTGCCTGATCCTGGGCCAACCACACCACTGTTGCTACGCTTGAGTAGAAAACAATTAATCCTCCAATTTTTGAGATATCTAACGCCCTCAGGTTGAATTCTTCATGCTTTTCTTTGTTCCCACACAGCACTCTCTTTATGCTTCTATAGTGCATAACATTTTTTGTAGTACTTAAAAACAGATTGAGAAACTCATAAAATGGGTATATACTTCAGGCTTGTGAAACATTGACAATGAAAGGTTGCATTAATTTTGAATTGTACCAGAAATATATGATTGTCCCATTTCTTTACATCTTGCCAATACTGAGTCTCTTAATCCTTGCCAGGTTGGCATGTGAAAAATAATTTTACAATATAATTTAAAAATTGATTCAATATGAATTTGCTTAAAATGCTGTCAATATTTTTAATATGACCAACCTATCTGTATTACAAGGGTCCTGGTGTGGCACTGGACCACAAGGTCGGTTTGAACCACAAAGCTGGTAGTTCAAACTCACCAGCCACTCCTTGGAAACCCTATACAGAGTACCTATGAGTAGGAACCAACTTGATGGCATTTTATACCAACAACTTCTACATTATAATGTCTGCATGTACCGCACTAACTTTTTTATTGGGAAGAGATAATTTTAAAAATAATTTACAAGACCTTCTTATCTATAAAAAGATACTAATCCACTTTTATCATATATATTACAAATATATGGTATTTTAAAATTTACAAAGTTTTAATTTTCAGGTAGTCTACTAATCTTTGACTATATTTTCTGTCTTTGTAACATCTTTCTCTCACAGAACCACTGGTAGTTTCAAACTGCTGATCTTGAGATTAGCAGGCCGACTTACAACTATGTACGATTGTATGATCATACATACATTTATCTATATGGGAGTACTGGTGGCACTGTGGGTTAATGCGCTGGACTACAAAGTCAGTTTGAACCAAAAGGTTGGCGATTCAAGCTCACCAGCCACTTCTTGGAAAATCTATACAGGGTTGCTATGGGTCGGAACCGACTTAACGGCATTTAACAACAATTTTATATATATATAATATATATATATATGAATGAGGTGGTTCCATAGGATAAGCACTGGACTGCAAACCACAAGGTTGGTGCTTTGAGCCCCTCAGCTACTCCATGGGAGAAATATGAAGCTTTTTACTCCCACAAAAATTTACAAGTCTAGGAAAATCTATACAAGGTCACTATGACTCAGATCGACTAGACAGCACTTAACAACAAATTATATAGATATGGCATCCTGGCGTGGGTAAACGCACTGAAGTGCAAAGTCAGTTTAAATTTCAAGGTCAGTTGTTCAAGCTCACCAGTTGCTCCTTGGAAACCCTACACAGAGTCTCTATGGGTCAGAACTGATTTGATGGCATTTAACAACAGATGTGTGTGTGTGTGTATATACATATATGTATATATATGATGTTTCTTTTAAAAATACGTTAGAAGAGCTCTCTAATGCATCTTGTAGCCCTGAATCTATACAAATTACCAATTTACCCTTCTGATGTATAAATAAGAAAATAAATAACAATACCTGTTTATAAGACTATTTTAAAGATCAAATGAGAGAATAAAGGAAATTAAATGAGACTATAATATATATTAATAAAGCATTTTGGAAGCTGAAATATACTACATATATTAAAATACTTATGCATCAATAATCTCATAATTTTTATTAGTATACTAATAAAACTTTACTAATTACATGTTTTGCTTAAGGCATACAGAATAAATTGTTGTTAAGTGCTGTCAATTCAATTCCAACCCTGTACAGGGTTTCCATGGAGCAGCTGATGGGTTTGAACTGCTAACCTTGTGGTTCACTGCTGAAACGCCAATTCTACCTTTGTAACTGACGTAATAAAAATAGGTGAGGATGTATCTAAATGATTTCCTTGAGATATTAATTTCAAGAAAGTTGTACATATAGTGTTTTTTGTTAGAATGACAAGATTCTAATAATATGTGAATGCACTTCATTATTTTTATGCTGAAGGTCATCCTACACGAAAGAACAGAAAGAATACCTAAAATTAGAAGAAACTCTGGTAGCGTAGTGGTTAAAAATTGGGCTGTGAACCTTAAGGTCAGTGGTCGAAACTACCAGCCGCTCCGCGGGAGAAAAATGAAGCTTTCTACTCCCGTAAGGATTTATACTCTCGGAAACCCTGTACAGGGTCGCTATGGGTCGGAACCGACTCAATGGCACTTAACAACAACAATTGGTCTAAATATATACCTTCTCCTTGAGTTAAACAAACCTTCATGTTCACATTTATGAATAGCAATGCTTGTGACTAAATGCTGCAGTAAATAATAAACAAAGAAAGATTATTCTGACCAAAGATATTTCAATTAAGTCACTTTAACATAGTTATATCAAAATATTATTTTTAAATAAAATCAGTTTTTAAAAATTAGCTAATAATGTGCAGAAGGAGTCTTCTGTTGTGGTGTTGTAGGATAAGCACCGGACTGTTAACCAAAACGTAAGCAGTTCAAATCCACCAGCTGTTCCTCAGAACCTCTATACAGAGTCACTATGAGTCAGATCTGACTAGATGACATTTAACAATGTGTAGAATGATCTTTCCTGACCTTACTTCATATTATTCCCATCTCAATTACAACTAATGTTTACTTTGCCTAATAGTTAGAATCTGCATTTTAAAATGCCAGTATATTACTTTTCAAATTCAGACAAAAGATTGTGTCTTTAGATTTGAATTAAGACTTAAGATTGCTTTTTGTCTCCCAACCCACCAAAAATAAAATGCTTTGCAACATTATATGCAATATATGTATCTGACACTTAAAAGATGTATGTGCAGTCTTTATCCCATTTACTAGACAAAATATTTACAAAAATCCTAATATATCATCACAAAAATGGATCCTTTCAATATTTTTTATTGAATTTAATGTATTTATGTGACTCAGTAAATTTATATTACCATCATTCAAATCAATCACAAGCATGCTAAAATAGTTTCAAATATTTGGTATTCCATATAATACTAAGCAAACGAAAATTGTAACAGGAAAAATTTGCAACATGAATATAAGTAACAAAATATTTTTAGAATTTTACTTTTTTTTTTTACAAAGTTTTTGTTTATTACCTTGGTTTGTTTGGAGGAAGCTGTCGACTCGGCCGTCTAATAGACTGGTTTTGTTGTATCTTCATTGAAGTTCTAGGAGATGACCGTGCAAATGGGTCTGGAGCTGGAGGCTTTTTAGGTATCTTCTTTACCAACCGACTAACCCACTTCTGCTGCTCTTCTGTAGAATTTGCTAATACCAATAGATTCTTTGCCGTTGAAATATCATAATACACTATAAAGAAATATTTTTTAAAAAATTAATGTGCTCAAAATAGCCTGAACATAAATTGTATTGGTGAAGCATGTAATTCACTATTTACCTTTGCAAGGTGCTATAATCTCCTCCTTTTTGTCCATGTGGTCTTTATGACATTTAATATGGCAGCGACGACACTCTAAAGCAGGAGGAGGTTTAAACATATGCCACAGGGGCTTCATACAAGCCTCACAGTTAGTTGGGAAATGATAAAGAGTAGGAATAAACTCATGTCCCTTATGGCAAATGTAATTTGATTTTTCTCCCACTGGCTCCACTGGAAATTCTTGTTCCTTCTTACTTTCTCCTTCATTGGCATATAAGATCTATAAATACCAAAATAAATCATAAATAATTTCCAAACATCAACTGTTTTTTAATGCAGTAACAACCATGATACTGTAAATAATATTAACTTAAACTATTCAATGAGAAAAAAATACAATTTAAATTCAAACTTCAGTAGATTCTGCCTAATCAAGAGTGTATATCAGAAAAGTCATTCAACAGTTACTTTGGCTTAAAAGACTCAACTCTTTTCAAACACTGGTTCCTCATTTCCCCCATTATATTTTACTATGTTTTAGCACATTTATCAACATAGGTTGGCAAAAGGTCAATTTGTACTTGATAAGTTTTTCTGGGGGAAAACTGTTCAAAGCAATCTCCTGAGGAAATGTGGCAACTGTATTAGTTAGTATTCTTAAGAACATAAAACTAGATGATAATTGTAGACACATCTCCAACTTAAAATATTTGCATTTGGTGGGCTCATGGGGGAAGAAAAGGGTAAAAGGATATGCTATATGCTCCAAATAAACATTATAAACAACCAGAAGACAAGAATCAATTCCCTCACAGTACACCAAGACCAAATGACTTTTTACACAGAAGAAACTCAATACCTAATTGTTGGTTTGATTAATTTGAAACATGGAAGTAATAAAAAGAAGAATTTGGCCTTATTTTAAATTGGAAGTAAAAGATCTATGAAGTGTAAAATTTAACTTTTTGTTGTTAGGTATCATTGAGTCAACTCCAACTCATAGCAACCATATGTTATTTTAAAAAATAACAAAAGAACTTTCTAGAGAACTGAACATGAAAACAAAAACAGAGGGAGAAAGTTCTTAATTTTAAAAATTACAACTAATCTTGAAAAGAAGGATAGCAGAGACCAGAAACATGATATCAACAAACTACAGACTTTATTTTAACAAGTAAAATGGAGAATGAAGATGTACTAAACAGAATAAGCATGAAAGTCAAACACACAGAAAGAACCATCTTTAAATGTGACTGAAACAGAAAGGTAATCTAAAGAAGGCCCAAGAATAAAGAAATGGGATCTTTGTCCTATTTGGACCTCTAAAGATGAAAAAGAAAAAACAAACAAAAAAAAACCTATGTTTACCTGGAATATCCTTGGAATTTCTTTAGCATCTGCTCTATATACATCTGTCTGTGTAACTGGTCGGACATGAAATAACTTGCTATAAAAGATTTTTAATAAAGGAGTAAAATATTACCAAAGGATCAAATTACATTAGATATCCTATACTTAGAAGTTTACTTTGACCCCTTTTACAATCATACAAATATAGGATTTCAATCATCCCTTGAGATTTTGAGAAATTCCCAATAAGAAATTTTCTAATAAGCTTCAGAAAACATTAAAGACCCATGAAATAGCTAACCCTACATCCCGACTTTCATCTGTATGAAGCAAAGAATAAGAAACTGTCAATGGTATAATAGGAGCTACACTATGAGTTCTCATATGAAAATTTATACTAAATGTCAAAAAAATAGTCACATTACTCTCTTATCACACTTTAAAAGGTGAAAAAAAGTACAATTTCTAAATATTCTAATAAAAATACTTACTCTATATCTAAAACCATGTAAGGATTAGACTGCTCTTTATCCTGTTCACTGTCATAGAAAAGGATCTTCTTACTGCTTACAATCACATACTATTAAAAACAGGGAGGGAAGAAATCAAACAACGATTATAGTTATTATATACTATCTTTGAAAATAAGTTCTATATTAACAATAAAAATATATAAATGCCTAAGTTAAATACTTCAAGTATGTAAAGTATCCTAAGGAAAATATCCCTTAAAACAAAAACTTTTGGTTTCTGTTGTTGTTAAGTGTTGTCAAGTCGGTACCTTATTTATGCATAACAGAATGAAACACTGCCCAGCCCTGCACCAATTGAACAATTGTTGCTATGCTTGAGCCCACTGCTGCTGCCACCGTGCCAATCAATCTCATTGAGGGTTAGATATTTTAATATCTAATATCTAAGCAATAAATAAGCAAATGGTGAAGTGAAGTCTAATACTTTTGAACCGATTTAACTTTGAAATCCTATAGCAAGAGTAACCTTGTAAAAATGGTTATAACAATAGCAATAATCATAGTCATACAGGAAAAAGAATAAAGGAATAAATGGGTCTTTTTCTAATATTTAAAGCACTTTTCCTACTGAAACAGCAAAACCTCCAAAGGTCAGTAAACGTTTATTTTCCTAATATGAAAACCTATTTTATTATTAACAACACACTAATTACTTGAGTTTTACAAAGGTAAATAAAATTACATCATTCCAAATCAGAAGCTTGTAAATTTAAAAGTGCTAGTAGTCACAATTGTAAAGTGATATGGCTAGAGGCAAACCAAAAGGGAAAAACAGAACCATATCTGAAAGTACCAATTACCTTTTTAACCCATCCAAATTTCTTAGTGTTGTTTCGCACAGGCAATGATAGCCATCCTTCTAATCTTGATTCTATAAACAAACATAAAAAATAAGGATAAATATAGTAATTCTCCTTAGAGAAAGTTAATGAAATGATAAAAGTCACATAACTAATAGGCCATTTCATTACCATTATACATCATCTAAGACAGGATCAGTATAAGTTATAAAATGTAAAATAAAATTTAGGTTATATTATATCTGCAACAGATAGTCTATAGTTTTACAAAGTCAAATGTCCTGTTGATTAAATTCATGCACTTGCAAAGTTCAGCAGAAAAAAAAAAAAAAAAAAAAAGCAAAAGAGCAGCAGTTCTATTCTCACTGCTACAACTGCACTGAATTCTTAATTTTTTCCTTTGGAAGAAGGACAAATTATAGAAATAGAACACATATTCTTTAAGGAGAAAACATTTTAAATGAGTAATTCACATGTGTAAAGAGATCAAACTTAAAATGAAATAAAATTATTACAGATCAAATTTAGTTCATAGGTAGCAATATAACAAAAATGTTTTTATACTTCAAAATATCAAAATCAATAAAATTCTGACTCAACAAGAGAAATACACTGAAGCCTTGGACTTTGTTGTAATGGCATTTGATCAATTTCTTTTAATGAAGTAAGTATTTAAAATAAGTATTTAGGGAGGTTATTCTAAGACCACTTATTTAACATCTACTATGTGGAGTCCTGGTGTGGCGCTATAGGATAATCACTGGATTACTAACCACAGGTTGGCAATTCAAACCCACCAGCCACTCCTGGGAAACCCTATACAGAGTTGCTAATGAGTCTCAACTGATTTAACAGCACTCTAACAACAACATGTGCCTGGAAAGGGGCCCTGGTGTGCTACAGGATAAACAATGGGCTGCTAACCAGAGTCAGGCATTCAAACTCACCAGGTGCTCTGCTCTGCAGGGGAAGAAAAGACGAGGCTGTCTGCTCCCAAAAAGATTTACAGTCTCGGAAATCCTATCTAGCATCACTCTCTGTGAGTTGGAATTGACTCAAAGACAGTGGTTATGTGTCTGAAAAGAAACCCTGGTGGTGGCAAGGATTTGTCATTGGGCTGCTAACTACAAGGTTGGCTGTTCAAACCCACCAGCCACTCCTCAGGAGAGAGATGAGGCTGTCTGCTCTCATAAAGATTATTTATCCATAATCTCAGAAACCTTACCCATAGTCACAAAGAGATGGAACTAACTCATTAAAAGTGAGTTAATGTATCTAAAAGGAACCATGGTAGCAACTGGGTTAAGCACTGGACTGCTAACCAAAAGGTTGGAGGTTCAAACCCACCAACCACTCCTTGAAAAAAAAAAAAAAAAGACAGTCGGCTTCTGTAAAGATTGTTGTTAAAGTGCCATCAAGTCAATTCTAACTCATAGCGAGCGACCCTGGGTAGGATTTCTGAGGAGTGGATGGTGGGTTTGAGCTGCCAACCTTGAGGTTAGAAGTCCAGTGCTTATCCTACAGTGCCACATGAGATCTCCATTTCATACACATAAACCCACTATCATCAAGCCTTGGAAACTCTATGGAGTAGATCTATTCTGTCCTATTGGGTCGCTATGAATTAGAATGGACTTAGTGGGATTGGGTTTGGTTTTGTATGTCTCTGCTGTGCTGCTGTTGCTGTTGTTAAGTGCCATGGAGTCTGCCACAACTCACAGCAACCCTGTATAGGGTTTCCAAGGAACAGCTGGTGGCCCATAGTCCAGTGCAGATCCTACAGTGCCACACCAGAAACAGCAGATGTTTTATATAAATTCTCTTTAAGCCTCAAAACAACCACAAAAATAGGGATTATGACTCTAATTTAGATGAGGAAAGTCTTAAAAAATTGCACAGTAATCCTCTCTGGCTCCAGAGACTATACTTCGATCACTATAGATAGAAGTCCAAACTCTAGGACACATCATGTCCTCCTGCTTATAGCTATTAAAAAAATAAATAAATAAATTGCCTAGCACAATGTTAATGTGACTTGATGAAAATCTTAAGCATATCCTCATAAGCAGTATATGTGCTTTTTCTGCACTATTACTCTTAGTATATAATTTAAATAACAATTTTTTCTTGGTTGAAAAGGGTGAAATGGGCAGTGAAATCACAAACTCTTAATCTATATAATATATGACTAAATTTCTTTAAGTTTATAAAATTATTTAGCAATTATAATAGCAATGTGGTGTGAAAATATCTTACAAACAAATTCCTTGTTCATGCAGTAGTTTATTTTTAACTGAGCATAAATAGCAAAATGTTAGAGTTAGTGAGTCTATTAGTAGGTTATAAAAATTCCTCAAAACAACTGAAATTACAAGAATGGGGAAAAAGCCGAAAGGTAGACATTTTCAGGATTATCACCTGTACCATTAGGTTCCGGCGAATTGGGTAAGTAAGGCAAGGGTTCGTCTTCTGAGTCAGAATCAGAGTCAACAAGTATGTGAGAACTGGAAGGCTTAGTGGCAATATTGAGAGAAGTAGAGGAACGCTGGTAGGTGAATGACATGGATTCCATAGTGTGTGACTGAGTGATATGAACTAAACACCCAACATAAAAGGAAGTAAGAATGCAGAAAGAAGTTAAGAGAAAATAAAGTGAAAGCATAGAGAGCTATTATAACATAAAAGCTAATTACAGAAACTAAATATGTAGAGTTTTCTTTGTATACTTTTTTTATTTAAATGAAAATTTTTGTCAAAATCAGCAAGTTCAAACTGTTGTCTGAATACTCACTCTAAGGAATAATTCTGTTCTAAAAGAAAACCATTTTTCTCCAAGAGCAGTCAGCACAAGGTTTAAGACAATTTACTGATTTACAGCTATGATAAGGCTTTTAACAAAACAAACAGGAGTAAAAATAATTCTGTACCTGGAAATCCATCATCTGCCTCAGTATCCCCTGGTCCACTGCCTATACTGGAACTATCTAGACCAATATGCAGGGCCTGGAGCTGTGACCGTAGCTGCTCAATGTCACTGTCTTTACTGTCCAGTGTCATCTGCAGTTCAATACGGATCTGGCTCTCTTCAGCTATTTGCTGTAAGAAGTTAAATTAAATTAATTAGATCTAATATCTCTCATATTTTTATTCATTTCAATAATAATAATCAAGTTAATATTTTTGTGAAATGTCCTACAACAAATGAAATACACAGATATAAAAACAGTTCTGCTTCTTTAAAAAAGTCTTCAATCTAGAGTTCCAAAATCATTCTTACAGCCTGCATTTCATTCAGTTCTTTCTGATACTTGATCATCTGCTGGGTCAATTTTTCACGTTCAGATTTAAGTTCCATATGTAGCTTTCTATTCTCCTTCTCTTTTCTCCGTACATCTGTGTCACTACCTCGCTTGACAGGTTCTTTTCGATTCATGATCTCAGCCAATTTATTCACAGCCTTAAAAACATAAAAATATGTATATATTGTTTAAAAGATACTGGTTTAAAAGATAACAGTAATAAGAAACATTGGAAACAGAGACTGGTCACAACGGTCCAACATGGTGAATATAATTAATGTCACTAAACTGCACACTCAAAAATGGTTGAAACTGTAAATGTTTTGCTGTATATATTCTACCATAATAAAAATAAGTAAATAAAATGAATTATGTCAATGGTTTCTAAGTAACTCATCAATACCAAGTTATACAACTACCAATAATCTCCTTCCCTATACACAGGGTCATAGAAAAAAACATTCCACATTGTTTTAACAGTACACCACCTTCATTTCTCATCATACTTCTCCAATCCATAATGCATTATAGTCTTTCTCCCTCGGTTTTCAGAGAACTGTAATTTAAAATGTTCATAGTTTTGATCTGATGTTACTTCGTATTATGTCTACTTTTTAAAATCCAAAACAACTTCCTTTATCCTTGAGGAAAAGAATTCTGCACTGCCACCAGAAGAACAAAGACCACCTAGGAACCATAAGCATTCAGATAAACAACCATCTGATAGTCAAAAGGCACAGATGCCTTCTGAGATTGATTAAAACTGTTCAGGCTGTTAGCAAATAAATTGGTCACTGGTTAGTTTCTTAAAAGCAGGGCAGGGAGAGAATCATCAATTTACAACAATAATTTTAGAGTATGATTATATATTAAACAAAGAAATAAGAAAAATGTTAATAAATGCTAAATTGAATGCTGTTTAATCAAGTCTAATGTCTTCCAATCTGGTAAAAAAAATCAGCAACTCTTACTATGCATAAAAATCAAAACACACAATGACTACACTTTGCAAACTGCAGAAATGTAAAAGACATAAACTAACAAACATTCAAAATCATATTCAGATTCTATTACACGTACTTGAGTCTTCAGTGTTCTCTCATTTAACAGCTGCTTCTCAAATTGTGCTTTAATAGCTGTTGCACTGATCTCTTCATCTTTCAACCTTGATAGCTCTGAAACATAAAAAGATGTAGAAATTATTTGGTAATTATGGCAATTGACAAATTGTTAGGTATATTCAAAATAAACTTTATGCACTGTCAATACATACGTTCTTGAGCATCTTTCAATTTGTTGTTTAGTTCTTCTTTCTCATTTGCAAGATTGCCAACATCACTAGTTAGTGTCCTATTAGTTTCTTCAAGCTAAGAAATGAAAGGACAAACAAATCACATCACAATTTGTAAAATTTAAATTAGGATTAAAAGCAGTAATTCAAAATGAAAACATTCTAAAATGTTAAAATTGTTTCTCGAAGTATATTCTTTTCTATAAACCCATCCTTCACTTATCAACATGGTTAGGTCCCTAAGAACAGGTCATTACGTGAAAATTGGTGTTGCGTGAAAATAGCGGATGACCACATTAGATCACAAAATCAAAGACAACTACATCATTACATAGTTGCCAAACCACTGAGATTCATGGGTCAAACAGCATTACTCATGTCTCACACCTCAGTGTTCGCTACAACTAAAAGTATGTCATTAATGTACAAAATTGTTGTTGTTGTTGTTGTCAGGTGCCATTGAGTCGGAACCGACTCATAGCGACCCCATGCACAGCAGAACGAAACAATGTCCGATCCTGGGCAACCTC